>NW_027256884.1:2715980-2865980 GCF_029215685.1 Pituophis catenifer annectens
CAACCTGGCCCCAGCAGACGCAAAATTTGCAAAACAAAGAAGACAGAACTTTGCAAAACAGAAGGGAAATCTGCAAGCAGAGAAGAGACCTTTGCGAAAGAGGCGAAATCTTCAAGGAAACTTTGTGAAACTAATCGAGGAAGAGAAGCAACCTGGAACTAAGAAGAAATTTCCTGACAGTTAAAACAACCCGTGGAAGAAGTTGTGAATTTTCCCACCCTTTTTTCCAAGTTTTTAAGAAGAGATCGGACAACCATTTGTCTGAAATGGGAGATAAGCAGCGGTGGGATTCAGCCAGTTCGCACCGCTTCGGGAGAACCGGTTGTTAAACTTTCTGAGCAGTTGGGCAAACTGCTTGTTGGAAGAAATCATTAGGGCAGAGAACCGGTGGTTAAATTCCTTGAATCCCATCACTGGAGATAAGGCGTCCCGCCTGAGCATGGAGGGGGGTTGGACTAGAAGACCTCCAAGGTCCCTTCCAACCCTGTTAATTCTATTCTAATCGATGTGAAATCCGCAAGGAAATAACTTCGGGGGAAAAAAAAAAACAGAGGCGAAAATCCGCAAGGAAAGGGAGAAGAACTTTGCGCAACAGGCGCGAAATCCACCAGCCAAGCAAAGCGCTTTGGAAAAGAAGAGGCGAAGTTTGCAAGGCGAGGGACGATTTCAACCGATCTGGGGGCGGTGGGGAGATCCGCCCGGAGAGATGGACTTGGGATGGAGACCCCCCCCCCCGCCTCCCCCAAGATCCCAGCCTTTGCGAAGGCTCCATCCTCACCTGCGCCTTGAAGTAGAGGAAGAGAGCCAGGCTGCAGATGACCTGGCCGAGCCCCAGCAGGACCAGGGCGGCCAGGAGGGCTCGGGAGGCGGACGGGGAGGCGGACGGGGCGGCCGCAAGCCCGGCCGGCTGCAAGGAGGGCGAGGGGGCAGAGCCGCCCTCGTGCGCAACGCCGCCGGTCCCCAGCTCCTCGGCGCCGCGCAGGTACTTGGAATAGTCTCGGCTGGCGCGCCGCATCTCCGAGCGCTCCCGCGGACCTCCGGCGCTGCCCAGGCTCAGCGGACGCCGCGCCCAGGCCGGCCCTTTATCAACTCGGCCCGGCCCCGCCGCTCCACCCACCCACCCAGGCCCGGACGACTCCGCCTTCCCCCGGAGCCGCCCAAGGGCTGCCAGCCTCCGGAGCGCAAAGGCGAGGGAAGGGAAGGGAAGGGAAGGGAAGGGAAGGGAAGGGAAGGGAAGGAAGGAAGGAAGGAAGGAAGACACAGAGAGAAAGACAGAGAGAGAATGAAAGAAAGGAAAGAAAGAGAGAAAGAAAGAAGGAAAGAAAGAAAAGAGAGAAAGAAAGAAAGAAAGAAAGAGAAAAGAGAAAGAGACAGAGAGAGAAGGAAAGAAAAGAGAGAGAAAGAAAGAAGGAAAGAAAATAGAGAGAGAGAGAGAAAGAAAGAAAGAAAGAAAGAAAGAAAGAAAGAAAGAAAGAAAGAAGAAAGAAAGAAAAAGAAAGAAAGAAAGAAGAAAACAGGAGAGGAGAAGGAAGGAGGAGATAAAGAACAGAGGAGAGGAGGACAAGGAAAGAAGGGGAGAGGAGGAGAAGGAAGGAGACTCATGAAAGGAAGGGAGGAAGGAAGGAAGGAAGGAAGGAAGGAAGGAAGGAAGACACAGAGAGAGAAAGACAGAGAGAGAAGGAAAGAAAGAAAAGAAAGAGAGAGAGAGAGAAAGAAGGAAAGAAAGAAAGAAAGAAGAGAAAGAAGAGAAAGAAGAGAAAGACAGAGAGAGAAGGAAAGAAAAAAGAGAGAAAGGAAGAAGGAAAGAAAATAGAGAGAGAAAAAAGAAAGAAAGAAAGAAAGAAAGAAAGAAAGAAAGAAAGAAAGAAAGAAAGAAAGAAAGAAAGAAAGAAAGAAAGAAAGAAAAATAGGAGAGGAGAAGGAAGGATGAGATAAAGAACAGAGGAGAGGAGGAGAAGGAAGGAGAATCATAAAAGGAAGGGATGGAGGAGATAACAGGAGAAGAAAAAAGGAAGTTACATGAAAGGAAGGAAGGAAGGAAGGTGGGAAAGTACAGGAAAGGAGAAGGAAGGAAGTGAATGCATGACAGGGAAGGAGGAGATAAAGAACAGGACAGAAGAAGGAAGGAAGGAAAGAAGGAAAGAAAGAAGGAAGGAAGGAAGGAAAAAGAAGGAAAGAAGGAAGGGACTCCCAACTTTATCCCATATACAGTTACAATTACAAAATGCCTTTTGATCTAAAATTCAGTAATACTCAACATTTCTGTAATCACAAACATTTCTACTCCTCCAATCCCACAATTAATAAAGTGTTTCTTTTGTTTTCTAGCCAAAGGAAGCTTCCCCTTGAAAGAATCTTTTCTTTAATCGAGATCGTTCATTGCACCATCGGAAGGCGATTCCACTTACGTTGCCGTCCCTTCTTCCAATTGTGGGAATCGGTGAGTCTTTTCACCTCACGGGAAGAGCCCTAAACTGCAACCCTTGTGGGGAAGATGCCAACTCAGCCAACTGGAAGTTGGGGCACCCTCAGGAAAACCTGATCCCCTGGCCGATCGGTTCAGGCTTCCCAACTAAGCATGTTGTGTGTGAACGTTTGAGTGGCGGCCTCGTCTTTCCAAAGAAGTCTTGTGTTGAATCACACTAAAAATTGTTTTTTAATAAAAGCTCAGGTTTTGTGACAGACTTGGAAAGTGTTTTCTCATCCTAATTTGCCTCACAGTGTTATTGTGCAGATGGAGGCTTTGTATCTAGAAAGGGGAGAGAGAAGAGAGGGAGGGAGAGAGGGAGGAAGAAAGAGGGAGAAGAGGGGGGAGGGAGGGAGGGAGAGGGGAGAGGGAGAGGGAGGGAGGGAGGGAGAGGGAGGAAGAGAGAGAAGGGGAGGGAGAGAGAAGGGAGGGAGAGAGGGAGGGAGGGAAATAGAGGGAGAAGAGGGGGGAGGGAGGGAGGGAGAGGGGAGAGGGAGAGGGAGGGAGGGAGGGAGAGGGAGGAAGAGAGAGAAGGGGAGGGAGAGAGAAGGGAGGGAGAGAGGGAGGGAGGGAAATAGAGGGAGAAGAGGGGGGAGGGAGGGAGGGAGAGGGGAGAGGGAGAGGGAGGGAGGGAGGGAGAGGGAGGAGGAGAGAGAAGGGAGGGAGAGAGAAGAGAGGGAGGGAGAGGGAGAGAGAAGAGAGGGAGGGAGAGGGAGGGAGAGAGGGAGGGAGATAGAGGGAGAAGAGGGGGGAGGGAGAGGGGAGAGGGAGAGGGAGGAGGAGAGAGAAGGGGGAGGGAGAGAGAAGAGAGGGAGGGAGAGGGAGAGAGAAGAGAGGGAGGGAGAGGGAGGGAGAGTGGGAGGGAGATAGAGGGAGAAGAGGGGGAGGGAGGGAGAGGGGGAGAGGGAGAGGGAGGGATGGAGAGGGAGGAGGAGAGAGAAGGAGGGAAGGAGAAGAGGGGGGAGGGAGGGAGAGAGAGAGAAGGAGGGAGAGGGAGAGAGAGGGGAGAGGGAGAGAGAGGGGGAGGGAGGGAGAGGGAGAAGGAGGGAGAAAAAGAGAGATTTAACCACACCACGGAATATGAGTACAGGTAGTGCTCGACTTACAACTACATTCGAGGCCAAAATTTCTGTTGCTAAGTGAGACATTTGTGAAGTGCGTTTTGCCCCATTTTACCACTTTTCTTGCCACAATTGTTAAGTGAATCACTACCGTTGTTTATTTATTTATTTATTTATAATTAAATTTATATACCGCCCTACTCCCGAAGGACTCAGGGCAGTGAACAGCCAGAAAGTAAAATATACATAATACAAATGTTAAAAACCATTTAAAATACATTAAATACATTGGCCAGATTTAAAATACCCCAATTATAAAACCAATTTAAAACAATTAAAAAGGGAGGTTAGGCCAGACGAGCTAATTTATTAACCAGTTATTAACTTGTTAAGTTAATAACACGGTTGTTAAGTGAATCTGGCTTCCCCGTTGACCTTGCTTGTCAGAAGTTCACAAAAGGAGATCATCTGACCGTGGGACACTGCAACCGTCATAAATATGAATCAGTTGCCAAGCATCTGAATCTTGATCATGTGACCACGGGTATGCCGCAATGGTCATGTGAAAAATGGTCATAAGTCACTTTTTTCAGTGCTGTTGTAACTTTGAATTGTCACTAAATGAACTGTTGTAAGTCGAGGACTACCTGTGGGCCTTTTCCAACAGCTACCCTATCTCTGTGTAATATATGGTCTCCTAAAATCCATCCTCTCTTTTTTCATCGCAGCAAAGACCAGGTCTTTTAAAACTGTTAGAAATTCTGTTTGCATAAAGCACCACACAAAGCAAACAAAAAGCACAGTCACCATGTGCTTTACTGCTCAACTATTTTTATACTGCAACAGGAAACAGGAAACTCTACTTAGACCACAAGAGCATAGAGTACATACCATAGATCCAAACTTGTAAATACTGCCATCTACTGGCTTGAATACGACTGTAGTTGTTGCATAGAAATACGTTCCAACAGTGATTTCCAACAAAAACATTTGGAGATTAAGAGCAGTAGTAGTATCTCCCCATCAATTTTTGCCACTGATGATGATGATAATGAAGTTTGCAATTTGATTTTTTTTAAAAAATTGGATGTTACATCCAAGGAGTCCCTGGAGCCTGGCAGGATAGAAGGGTTAGTAAATGAATTACATTTTTAGAATAAAAAAAAAAAATTCACAAAAGAGGAACTCAGAATCACAGCAGAAATGTGCAAGATGCAACAAATTGATTTTTGCAAATCTGTTTCGGTATGCTGAACGTAAGTGAAAATCACCCTCAAGAGGGTTGAGAAGAAATAAGAGACACTGTAAAACCTGAAGCTTACAGAAACATAAAACTATACGGAATTTCAAAGCGAAATAGATCTAAGTGACTTTCAGAGGGGAAAAAAAAACCAGATAGCCCGAAAAACAGAAATTTCACATTGTTGCAAAAGCATTTATTCTGTCAAAAATAATTGAATGCTGCTACCTTCAGCCTAAAAGCATTTGCTATGGGGTTGTTGTTTTTTTTCAATAGACATTCCCCTGCCTTGGAAACTCTCATGGCTTGGAATAAAAGTTTTATTATTATTATTTTTAGGCAAAAACCAACCTTTTACTTTTATTGGCAATTTTAAAACGTACTAGAAGAAATACGGACAATAAATAGAATGTTGAAATAGAGGACATTGGCGTAGGGTAACGTTTGTGGTGTCAGTTCTTTTTTAAAAAAAATAAAATAAAACATTTACGAGATTTGTTATGATCTTAAAACCAAGCTAATTTTTCAGGTTTATGGGGCTCCTTGGCGGAGTTTAATGAACGCTGTTAGCCTTATGTGGGAAATGCCTGGTTCCATGAATTTAAAGTTATGCTATTCCACATCTTTTGGGCATTCCCCTTTGTAGCTGCATTGATTAAACTACTTATTGATATACAAGGTTTCAACCTCTAATCCTGAGTGACATACAGGTGCCCGATATATAGACACGCAAAGAAATGAGTTGCCAAGGGGCCCATTACAGATTTGCAAAAACGGATGTTTTAAATAAGCACCGTTGTAGTGCAACGGGTTTCTTCCTCTCCCGATACTACCGATGCAGTAGTGAGAGTCAAATCCCGGTGCTACCTGGTGCTTTGGAGAACAGGCCAGCCAGATACATTGGAAAATAATATTCCTTCCTGATTTGGGTGATTTTAATCACCCAAATTTAATCTTAATCAGTGGAACAACTTGTCTGCAGAAGTTGTGAATGCTCCAGCACTGGAAGTTTTTAAGAAGATGTTGGATAACCATTTGTCTGAAGTGGTGTAGGGTTTCCTGCCTAAGCAGGGGGCTGGACTAGATGACCTCCAAGGTCCCTTCCAACACTGTTATTCTATATTTTGCTGAAGCGTTTCCATTCATCTAACAGAGAAGGGACATAGAGTTCCCTTAGCTTTGTTTTTTGCAAAACACATAAGAAGTCAAAAACAGTAGGCAAGTGTAGAACAGACTGTGAGTTTACACAACCTGAAGTTTGCTGCTGTCATCGGTGGTTGTACTGAACACCCTGTGGGGAAGAGGGATCCTTTCCTACACATCATAGCTAGTCGTTTCCCCTTGTAAAAAGGATTGCGCTTTTTTGAGGTTTCCTTTGTGGTTACTGGCTTGTAACCCAACCTGGAAGAGTCTTCCCTTGCCTAGCAAAAAGGATGAACATCTGGCTGTTTTCAAGAAACTCCTGATTTGTTTTGTTTTGTTTTTTTTCTTTAGTGGCTTTTTATTTTGCAAAAAAAAAAAAAGTGATTGCAGTGTGGAATGGAGACTCTAGAAAGAGTTGCAGAGAAGAGCAACAAAGAGGATTAGGGGACTGGAGGCCCTTAAACATACAAACAACGGTTGCAGGAATTGGGTATGTCTCGTTTAATGAAAAGAAGGACTAGGGGAGACATGATAGCAGCCTTCCAATATCTCAGGGGCTGCCCCAAAGAAGAGGGAGTCAAGCTCCCCAGAATTCAGAAGAAACTTCCTAACCCTGAGGACAATTAACCAGTGGAACGGAAGTTGCCTCCAAAAGTTTTGGGTGCTCCATCACTGGAGGATTTTAAGAAGAGACTGGACAGCCGCTAGTCTGAAATGGTCAAAGGTCTCCCGCTTGAGCAAGGGGCTGGACTAGATCCCTTCCAGCTCTATTTTATTCTAAAGAGATTGGATAACTGTTTGCCTGGAATGGCATAGGGCCTCCTGGTTGAGCAGAGGGCTGGACTAGAATTTATTTATTTATTTATCAATCAAATTTCTATACCGCCCTACTCCCGAAGGACTCAGGGCGGTGAACAGCCAAGATAAAATACAGATAATACAAATATTTAAAAAATCCCTTAAAATTATTAAATATTTCGGCCGAAACACAGATTAAAACACCCAATTTATAAAATCACAAATTAAAAAATTTAAAAAATTTAAAAGATGGGAGTTAGGCCAGGCCAGCTTGCTGAAATAGAAAAGTTTTGAGAGCACGGCGAAACATGCGCAGGTCCGGGATCTTCCGTATCTCTGGGGGGAGCTCGTTCCAGATGGTAGGTGCCCCCACAGAGAAGGCTCTCCCCCTGGGGGCCGCCAGTCGACACTGTTTGGCCGACGGCACCCTGAGGAGCCCCTCTCTATGGGAGCGTACTGGTCGGTGAGAGGCTATTGGTAGCAGAAGGCGGTCTCGTAGATACCCCGGTCTGATGCCATGGAGCGCTCTAAAGGTGGTAACCAAAACCTGGAAGCGCACCCGGAAGACCACCGGGAGCCAGTGCAGCTCGCGCAGGAGTGGGGTCACATGGGAGCACCACGTCGCTCCCATAACCACCCGCGCGGCCGCATTCTGGACCAGCTGGAGCCTCCGGGTGCTCCTCAAGGGGAGCCCCATGTAGAGAGCATTGCAGTAGTCCAAGTGGGACTCCAAGCTCCAAGCTCCCTTCCAGCTCTATTCTGATTGATTGATTGATTGATTGATTGATTGATTGATTGATTGAACATCCTATATACCCTGAGAGAGACGAGCAGTTTAGAAAAATAGAAATAAATTCTCCAAGGACCAAAAAAGTGTTTGCATCTAGGTTGCTTCTCTCCTTGATTGGTTTCCCTCCATGGCTTCTTCTCCTGAGATGTTGATGCTCCTTAGATAACCATAAATCTTCCTTTATCTACTATTTGGGATGAAGAGTAACGGTGTCGCGTTTCGTTACCCTCTGCTATTATGATCAACCCTACTGGAATGAAAATTAAAAGGAACTGGGTCAGCCAAACAACACGAAGATGTGGGACTGACTCATAAAGATGTGTTTGGGTTATAGAAAACATTGAGATATAAAGTTAGTTGGTTGGTCGAACGTTAGGAAACTACCTGTGACAAACGTAACAGGAATGGAGGACAGCCAACGTTGTCAGTCAAAGTCTGGACAGAACTTGACTGGATGTGATTTTTTCATCTCCTTATCCGATGATTCATGCCAAGCTAAATAGATTTTTTAATCGGTATCATTTTTCAAAAGACGATCTGTCTGCAGTAATTTGTTTTTTTAAAAAAATAAATAAATAAAAAACTGTGCACAAGCACAAATTGAATCAGGGACAAAGGAAGTCATCTGGTCATCGTGACAATGTTTAGCAATGCCTTCTTTAAAGACTGGGGTCCTTAAAGATATGACACGGGACTCAACTGGACTGTTCTGTCCCCGTCTCCACACACACACAAACACAGCCAGCCGAGGGTTAAGAAAGCACTTGGCACGCACACAGGTTGTTATCTAAAACTTGGCAGCTATACGAGCATCGACTGCCAAGGGCTTTACTTCATCAGGTAAACAGAAAATACATACAAATTGCAAATAGTCCAGTTCAAAACAAGGAACCTTCGGCAGCTTTAAGCGTTGTTCAAGTGACTAGCCAGAGTTAGTTTTTGTCCGTCACAGAGTCTTAAATGGCCACCACACTCTCTTATATAGTCTCTGGGGTGTGGTCCAGTGACTCAGTTATAATCCCTGGCACGCCTCCTTAACTGCTGCAACCGTTTATCACGCCTTCATTGGCGTGGATCCAGGAACGACAGATCACCTCCCTCGCTCTCATCGGAGACACCTGGCTCCTGACTAATCTCCTCTTCCTCGGCCGGCACTTGAGGCAGTGCCAGAGGGGAGGGGCCTGGAGAGGGAGGCCTGGCCGACTCCTCTTCTTCATGTTCGGAGCCTTCTTCCTCCGATGAGATAGGCTCGGAGGGCGGGGCCACAACATGGACATACTTCAGAGGCGGCACTGAAACGTCTCTTTCCTTACTGCAAAGCTTGCCGCACCTCAAAAACATTTCGGAAGTGGTAGAATGCTGCTTCCGAGATCAGCAAGCGGGCTTCACACAGCGCCCAGAGGTTATCGTACGAGGATAAATCATGCATTGCAAAAACCGCTTGGAGATGGGAGATACTTCCAATGTAATCTACCCCAGGGGTCTCCAACCTTGGCAACTTTAAGACTTGTGGACTTCAACTCCCAGAATTCCTCAGCCAGCTTTGTGATCTATCGGATCCCCTGCATGGATTGCCTCTGTGATTATGTAGGACAAGCGGGGAGGAAACTAACCATCAGATTGCAAAAATGTCAGCGAGCGATCAGACGAGGAGACCCAAACTCATTGGCAGCTTCACTTTGCAATGAACAAGAACGTACATTCAATTCACAGCTACTAAGATTGTTGGCTGAGCAGGGACAAAAACAGCCAGTGAAATAATTGAAGCTTGGGAAATGGAACCCTTGTCGGTCAACAGGAGGGCTGATTTACCACCAGTTTATCAGATACTTCGGAGCCAAGGACTTGGCAGCACAACAGCCAATGACTTCATAGCCAGCCAGCAACACCCCAATCAACAACTAAAGAAACCACACACAACCAGGCATCACATAAATACCATTCATTGTGTAGAATAGCCCATTCTGGTGAGAGAGAAATTCCCTGAGCATGGGTTGCAACACAAGTCCGAAAACTTGGAAGACGAAAACTCTGGTTCCGGTGACCGATCCAGATTGGATCCTGTAACATTATCCTAGGACACCTATATTCACCTTCATTCTTGTCTGAGTAAGATCAAACCCAGATCTTCTTCCTCAAAGTCAGGGATGAAATCCAGCAGGTTCTGACAGGTTCTGGAGAACTGGTAGCAAACATTTTGAGCAGTTTGTAGAACCGGCAAATACCACCTTTGGCTGGTCCCAGAGTGGAGTGGGAATGGGGATTTTGCAGTATCCTTCCCCTACCACGTCCACCAAGCCACGCCCACAGAACCGGTAGTAAAAAAAATTTGGATTTCATCACTGCTCAAAGTCCAGTACTGAGATCTAATTTGATCCTAAGTATGCTTGCCGAAAGTTCACATCTTGGCTTAGCGTGAGGTTACTACATAGAAACTCAGTGCTGGGTTCAACCATCTGCAATTAAGCAACAGAGTTGTCCCAAAGGTGCTTTTTCAAGAGGCAACTGGACTTTCTTTCTTTTTTTTCTTTGAAGACGTTTCGCTTCTTCATCCAAGAAGCTTTTTCTTCCCTTCCCCACCATCCAGTCAGAGCTGAAGAAGCTTCTTGGATGAGAAGAGAAACGTCTTCAAAGAAAAACAAAGGAAGTCCAGTTGCCTCCTAAAAAAAGCATCTTTGGGACAACCATAACCTGGAGGACTGAGAACCTCCATAGATATTTAGCTGTGCACTTTGGGATGGACACTCTTTGAATGGTGCAGGAGTAGGAACAGATTTCCAGAAAAATGGCCTCCAAGTGGCCTCAACAACTCTCAGTATGGATGCAAATGACCAGCTGTCTGCAAGGAGTATAAATCCTTTCCTTCCCCACCACCATCCAGTCAGAGCTGAAGAAGCTTCTTGGAGGAGAAGCGAAATGTCTTCAAAGAACAACCAGAAAGTCCAGTTGCCTCTTGAAAAAAACACATTTGGGACAACCATGACCTGGAGGACGGAGACTCTCCAGAGACATTCAACAGAGCCATCTTTTCTCCTTGAGATCCTTGACAACTACTAGATAAAAGAGAGCCACATCCAAGTCTGGTAAGATGAGTACACACACACACATACACACACACACACAAGCTAACAATGCCAGAAATAAACATCACCCAGTTACAAATGAGCATTTGCTGAAGAGCAAACCTCAGAATGCATCTCTTTTTCCACTGCAGAGATACGAGACCTTCTCATTTCCAATTCCAGTAGCAAAAATCCACCCAAATCTATAGTTTTGTTTCTCCTCTCTCTCGCTGTCTGTCTCTGTCTCTGTCTCTCCGTCTCTTTGTCTGTCTCTCTCCCCGTCTCTCTCTCCGTCTCTCTGTCTGTCTCTGTCTGTCTCTGTCTCTCTCTCTGTCTGTCTCTCTCTCTCCGTCTCTCTCTCTCTGTCTCTCCATCTCTTTGTCTCTGTCTCTCTGTCTCTCTCTCTCTGTCTCTCTCTGTCTCTCTCTGTCTCTCTCTCAGTCTCTCTGTCTGTCTGTCTCTCTCTGTCTCTCTGTCTCTCTCTCCATCTCTCTCTCCATCTCTGTCTCTGTCTCTTTCTCTGTCTCTCTCTGTCTCTCTCTGTCTCTCTCTCCATCTCTCTCTCCATCTCTGTCTCTGTCTCTGTCTCTGTCTCTCTCTGTCTCTCTCTCAGTCTCTCTGTCTGTCTGTCTCTCTCTGTCTCTCTCTCCATCTCTCTCTCCATCTCTGTCTCTGTCTCTGTCTCTGTCTCTCTCTGTCTCTCTCTCAGTCTCTCTGTCTGTCTGTCTCTCTCTGTCTCTCTCTCCATCTCTCTCTCAGTCTCTCTGCCTGTCTCTGTCTCTCTGTCTCTCTCTCCATCTCTGCCTCTGTCTCACTCTCTCTCTCACACACACACACACACACTCCCCAAGAAAACTGGCCTATGGGGTGGAAAAAGGAGGTCCATTTTGAGGTTTGCTCTTCAGCCAAAGCGCATTGGTAACTGAATGATTTGGCAGGCCACTCCGTGCCGGGAGCGATAGGATGTGACAAGGGGTTGTGAAGTTCATGAACCACCTCACCACAGTTGTCTTGAACACAAACTCAGGGATTAGTCAATAGCTTAAGAAAACACAGTTGGCTAGTTTGTCTCCACATGATTTACCACAGTCTCGAGGCCGGGAGAGAGAGAGAGAGAGAGAGAGGAAACGTACGGTTTTGCCAAATTCACACAACGCCAAAGTATTCACTTCACCAACTCCTGCCAGATAGGGGACCCGTCCTTCACTTCGGGATCAACTCCCTCTTTGCATTTTGCAGAAATGCAACTCTTCGGTTGTTAGGCTGTCCACGGAGGGACCTCGCTTAAATAAGCCCTATTTTTAAATCTCAGTATCCCACCGTGACATCTGACAGCATCCTGCAGACTGGGAAAATGCCACAGGCGATGGAGCCACAAGCCATGGTCAGACACTGGAGTGAGGAGATGTCCTTTTTTTTAATGTCTGTGCGGGTCACTCTTTCAACACGGAGGAAGACCAAGATAAATAAACCACATGGAACATACTATCAAATGTCTCCAGGACGCAGTAAAGCTTCAAGTTTCCTTCTGACTTCACGCCGAGCCTCCCTCCCTTCCATCCTTAACATAACTTCATTATGAGTTCCTGATCTTTCCTCCTCTTCTGAGACAGAGAATTTGGAAAGATAACTCTCTAATGTAGGCAAAGAATGTCCCAAAGGGCCTTTTTTTTTTTTCAAGAGGCAACTGGACTTTCTGGTTTTTCTTTGAAGACGTTTCGCTTCTCATCCAAGAAGCTTCTTCAGCTCTGAAGGTGGACGATTACTTGGATCAAGATCAAAACACAGGAATTGGAAGTGTTCACTGAACCTATCAAAGCTGTAGAAGCTTCTTGGATGAGAAGCAAAATGTCTTCAAAAGAAAAGAGAACTGAAGAAGCTTCTTGGATGAGAGGCGAAACGTCTTCAAAGAAAAACCAGAAAGTCCAGTTGCCTCTTGAAAAAAGCACTTTGGGGACAACCATGACCTGGAGGACGGAGAATCTCCATAGAACTTTAGGCAAAGAAAGTTTGAGAATTCCTGTCAACGGAGCTCAAGAGTTGCTCCTTCCCCTCTTACACAACACATCCTTATCATGACCCTCAAATCCAACATTTTAAAACCAGAGCAGTTGATAATCCATATTCTGGTTTGAAAGAAGACCTCTTAGTATCAACTTGCCTCTAATTTCTGGAAGAAGTCTTCCATTGAATAATAGGACTCATCTAGAAGGGCTTGAAAAAGCACCCAAAGGACATCACAGAAATACGGATAGTCCACCACGACGTACAACCATTTGTTTAGTGTCTGTGCAAAGTTACAACGACACTGATAACTGGCACTTACACTAACAACCATAGTAGCGTTCCCGTGGTCAGTGGAACCAATGGAATAGCTTGCCTCCAGAAGTTGTGGGTGGAAGTTTTCAAAAAGAGAGTGGCACGAATGCCATAGGTTCTCCTGCTTGAGCAAGGGGTTGGACTAGAAGAGCTCCAACTGGTCCAGAATCTGGCCGCGCGGGTAATTATGGGTGCAACCTGTTGCGCCCATGTAACACCTCTCCTGCGCGAGCTACACTGGCTCCCAGTGGTCTTCCGAGTGCAATTCAAGGTGCTGGTTACCACCTTTAAAGCGCTCCATGGCTCAGGACCTGGGTACCTATGAGACCACCTTCTGCCACCGATAGCCTCCCACCGACCAGTTCGCTCCCACAGAGAGGGATTCCTCATGGTGCCGTCGACCAAATTATGTCGGCTGGCGACACCCAGGGGGAGAGCCTTCTCTGTGGGGGCACCTGCCCTTTGGAATGAACTGCCCCCGGACATACGCATACGTGTACTGTCACATGATCTATTGATATTTGTAAAATATACTCCCTTTCTATGTATATTTTAATTTGGTCTATGACCGCAATAAAAGCTTACTTACTTACTTACATACGCAAGATCTCTGACCTCCGAGTTTTCCGTTGTGCTCTTAAGACCCTGCTCTTCCGACAGGCAGGGCTAGCTTCATAATTGTGTTTTAAATTCAGAATTCTTAAATTTTGGGTTTTTTTTAGCTAATTGGCCTTGAATGTAATACTTTTAATAATTTTTAAATTTAAATTGTGATATTTGTATTGTGTTTTTACCTGGCTGTACACCGGCCCGAGTCCTTCGGGAGAGGGGCGGTATAGAAATAAAATTATCCTATCGTATCCTATCCTATCCTTCCCACTCTGTTATTCTGGTCCAGAGGTCAGCAACCTGCGGCTCTGGAGCCGCATGTGGCTCTTTCATCTTTCATCCCTCTGCTGTGGCTCCCTGTTGCTGGTTGGCTCCCAAATTGATAGGGCTTTCGGTTAGGGCAGGTAGAGGAAAAAGGTTCTTAAATGACTCGTGCCCAAGTCAATACGGTGCAAATCTTGCATTCTGAAGCCGTTGCAAACTGACACTCACACTCTGTGACCTGTGTCATCTTTCTTAAGTCCGTCATGTGATCGGCCTGGGAATAATACTCGGCTTGGCTTTCCTGCCCCGTTCTGGGGTGAGGTACGATGGTCTCCTCCTGCGTAAGCAAGTGGTTTTATTCCTTAATTGCTAAAGGGAAGTGGTCAAATAATCCCTTGCTGTCCCAGCAAGAACCAGAGCAAAATAACTCGGAAGAAAACAAACCGAGGAGCAAAATGCAGCATGTGACACATTTAAAGAGGATATTTCACCCCCTCCTGATACGCTCACGAAGGATTCATAACATCATCCTGCAAAAAAAGAAGAAAGAAAGAAAGAAAGAAAAGCAAAGAGCCTTTTCAAATAGATTTGTTGTTTTTTTTCTGTCACTCGGAGGCCTCGAAGAATTTGCTTTCTTTGACATCATTCTGCAGGGTTGAAAACTTTACGTGGAAGCAAAGGATGTGGGTTTGGGATTCAGAGAGAAAAAGAGAGAGAGCTTTGCCAGCCCTCAAACTTACTGCAAAGTTTCTCTAATAGTAGAGAAACCTTATTTATCACCGTGGTTTATGCATCAAGATTTGCACTCTAATAATGCAAATCTTGATAAATAGGACGAGTACAAAAGAGAAGAACAAGCATCCACGAATCATCTGCAATTAAAGAGCCAAATGAATAATTTTCACCTCTCATTTGAGAAGAAAAAGAAACCTGGATGATATTCCCTTTTAAATTGGCTTTTAAATTGGGTTTTAAATGTTTTTTAGATAAATTGGATGTTTTAATTTGTTTTTTGAGCCTAAATTATTTAATCTGTTTTTAATGGTTTTTTAACTTTTGTATGTCTTTGTATTTTATTTTGGCTGTTCACCGCCCTGAGTCCTTCGGGAGTAGGGCGGTATACAAATATGATAAAATAAATAAATAAAAAATAAATGATGGTTATCGTAGATTCAAGATTCAATCTCCTGGTTTCCCCCCCCCCCCCTTATTTTTTCCTAGAGCTGTAGAGTTCAGCCAAGGGGTATTAAATCTCCGATTTCAATCTAAACACTGAATCAATGAAAAAAGAGAATGTAGACAAATTGTTATCAGCTCTATCAAGGAATTCAGTATATATTTCTGGGTGGTGGTATTCCTGCCATCTCATTGGATTTGGAAGGGAGTGGGGAAAAAACAGTTTGGTTTTTTTAATCAAAACAAATTTAAATTGGAAAAACCTTGCAGAGAAAAAGTCTAGATGTTTTGTTTTTTTTAATCTACTGGACAGATCACAATTGGCAAGGATAATACAATTCTCCACACCAGACCTTTCTGATATGAATGCCCCTAAAATTCACATCTTTAACTTCTTGGATTTACTAGGCAGCACAGCTACTGAATAACAGAATAATAGAGTTGGAAGGGGCCTTGGAGGTCGTAAGTTATACGTGTGGTCGTAAGTCTCTCCACTTCTAATAGAATTAAGAGTTAAAAGGGAGACGTGTAGGAAACAGAAGATGGTTGCAATCAGCAAGATGGTACAATCAAGTAAAGATAGTTCTTGCGTTGTGGCCCGTTGGCCCCCGGCCCCGCCAGTAGCCGAATCAAAGGAGGACAAGGCGATGTGGGAGTCAGGGCCAGCATGAAAGCAACCTGGGAGCTCCAAAGGGGAGGAAGGAATGGAGGTAGCAGAGAGAAAGAGGCAGAGGCAGAGCCTGGGCCAGCCATCAGCCCTCAGATGGAGAGTCAACAGCCCCCAGGTCTGGAGGTGGCTGATGAGGAAGAGGAGGAACAGCTGGGTCCAGTGCCTGACATGCAAATGCATAGAAGGCAGAGGAGAGGAGAGCAGTGGAAATCTATGGGCCGGTCCTTGGGAAGGAAGAGCCACTGCTGCTAGTGAAGCCCCTCCCTAGTTCTGGGGATAAAAGGGAGAGGGCGGAGATGAATAGGTGTGGCAGACAACCATTCATCTTCCGGCTGGCTGGACTTGTTAGCAGAGAGAGAGAGAGACAGAGGCAGAGCCTGGGCCATCCGTCAGCCCTCAGATGGAGAGTCAACAGCCCCCAGGTCTGGAGGTGGCTGATGAGGAAGAGGAGGAACAGCTGGGTCCAGTGCCTGATGTGTAGATGCGCAGAAGGCAGAGGAGAGGAGAGCAGTGGAAATCTATGGGCTGGTCCTTGGGAAAGAAGAGCCACTGCTGCTAGTGAAGCCCCACCCTAGCTCTGGGGATGAAAGGCAGGGGGCGGAGATGAATTGATGTGGAAGACAACTATTCTTCGCCCTGGTAGACAGACTTGTTAGCTTGCGGTGAGAGAGAAACTTTTTGCTGGGGCTGCTGGTGCGCTTAATAAAGGAATCTTTGAGTTTGTCATGTTTGGGGAGCTGGGCCAGCTTGCCTTACGATCACAATTGAGTCCAGCATTTATGTTGCTAGCTGAGAATTTTCTTAAATGAGTTTTGCCCCCATCTTATGACCTGTCTTGCCCTGGTTGCTAAGTAAATCGCTGCAGTTGTTGAATTAGTAACATGGTTGTTGCTTCCTTGTTGATTTTGCTAGTCGGAATGTCACAAAAGACACAAAAGTCCCAGGACACTGGGAAACTGGGACACGGGCATAAAGAAACCAGTTGTCAAACATCTGAATTTTGATTACGTGACCATGGGGATGCTGCAATGGTCATAAGTGTGAAAAATTGTCATAAATCCCATGTCTATGAAGCAGCAGTGAAATCCACTTACTTTCGCTACGGGTTCGGGAGTGCGCGCGAGCCTTCTGTGCATGCGTAGAGGGTCAAAAATGGGACATAATTGTCACTGCGTTTTTGTATTTACCAGATGAGCTCTTATTTTTGGATTTTCAGACTTTCCGTAGCTTGCCAAGTTCTTATCAGTAACTGATACTGCGCATGTCCACATTCCTTCACTTTCTTCTAACTTTCTTTGTTCTCCGGCTAGGAGAGGTGGCCAGGAAAGCTGCCAAGTTGTAACTAATTAGATTAGTAAGATGTTTTATTTTCTTTATAACAAATAAATGAGTTTTTCTTAGAAAATATATCTTCGGGTTTATTTTCTTGCAAAGTACACACAAGGAAAAATGCCACGATCCAACTCTAATTCAGGCAGTTACCCCACTAAGGTAAGAGGGCTGATTGCCACTCTGACAGTAATGACGTCCCGGTGGGTGGGCGGAGTCTGTCCACCCACCGGGACGTCTGCCGGTGCTACAGGTTCGCACGAGCTGGATAGATCCGGCTGGATTTCACTGTTGCTATGGAGATTCTCAGCCATCCAAGTCATGGTTGCCCCAAAGGTGCTTTTTTTCAAGAGGCAACTGGACTTTCTGGTTTTTCTTTAAAGATGTTTCACCTCTCATCCAAGAAGCTTCTTCAGTTCTCTTTTCTTTTGAAGACATTTCATTTCTCATCCAAGAAGCTTCTTCAGCTCTGACTAGATGGAGTGGAATGGAAGGATTTATACTCCTTGCAGACAGCTGGTCATTTGCATCCTTTGAGAGAGTCATTGAGGCCACTTGGAGGTTTCTCTGTGTCCTCAGGATCACCTGAGTGGTGCAAATGGATGTGGAGCTTTCTTGGAACTGATGAAAGGAGCTGTGTTGTAGACTGGCGATAGATGATGTAGTATCCCTCCCCTTCTATTTAGAGAGGGATGTTCAGTTTTGACACAAAGGGCCTCTTTGACCCCTTTCAAACCAGCAGTCCTCTCTGCCCAAAATGTGGACTTTGCTGTCTTCAGAAAGGTGGGCTTTGTCTTTCAAAAGCAGATGGACTGCCAAATCTAGTCCTGATGGGTTTGTTCTATGTTGTGTCACACATTTGTGAAGTGACTGTTTTGTTTCCCCAATGTTCAGATCTGCACATGGCTTGCTGAATCGTACTGCCTATACCACGTTGCTCAGTTTGTGTCTGGGTGTTTTATCCTTGGGGTAGACAAGCTTCTGCCTTAGTGTATTCTTGGGTTTGAAGTGTGCACATATGAATCAGAGGTGGTATTCAGCAGGTTCTGACCAGTTCTGGAGAACCGGTAGCGGAAATTTTAAATAGTTCGGAGAACCGGTAAATACCACCTCTGACTGGCCCTGCCCCCATCTATTCTCTGCCTCCCGAGTCCCAGCTGATCGGGAGGAAATGGGGATTTTGCAGTAACCTTCCCCTAGAGTTGGGAGGGAATGGAGATTTTACAGTATGCTTCCTCTGCCACGTCCACCAAGCCACGCCCACCAAGACATGCCCACCAAGACATGCCACACCCACCAAGCCACGCCCACAGAACCGGTAGTAAAAAAATTTGAATCCCAACCCTGGTATGAATTGTTATAAGTCGAGGTCTACTTGTAACTAATATCTGTAGAAAGTTAGAAAGGCTAAAGAACAAACGAAGTTCGGGCTTGACTATCTAATTCCACAGTTCCAAAATTTGAAATAAATTGAACCGCAGATGTTCAAGTGTAAGCCTGAGAAGCAAGAAAGCCTTGTAAATGTGAAGGAAGAAAAAAACTATTGCACTTAGAATGCAATCCTACCCATTGAGAGTAAGTTCCATTAGATTCACTGAGTCCTGCCTTTGAGTAGAACTGGGCTGTTGATTTAGACACAGAGGAAGTACAGGAAAATCAAGATTTGTTTTCATAAATTCAAGGATGTTTTATGTGATTTCTCTTCCTAGGGAATGAAAAAGTTCCCAGACTCAAAAAAATTAACTAAGTCTGAGAAATAACATATTCTCAGGCTTGTATGTAGGTGGGCAATCTTATAATATATTTGTTATTTTAAAGGATTTTTTTTAGCACTGTGAGAAATTGCAATGAAAGAACTTACAGGGCAGGTCCAATATGGATAATCATTTTATCCTTTAACATGCTATGTTTCATACGGTACCATAGAAGAATATGTATTTTGAACTTATTTGAGAAGAACTTATTTGAGAAGAAAAGAGAAGTGGCAAAAGGTACTTCTCTTTTTTCTGCAGATTTTATTCATTAGCCCATTTGAAATAGTCCTGATCTTAACAATTAACTTTTGGCTCCCATAGATAGTCATAAGTCTATCTTCCTTGTGGAAATTCTTATGGTTAGCTACATCAGCCAGAGAGATGACAATTCAGGTAAGAGAAGAGAAGGGAAGGGAAGGGAAGGGAAGGGAAGGGAAGGGAAGGGAAGGGAAGGGAAGGGAAGGGAAGGGAAGGGAAGGGAAGATGAGAGGAAGAGAAGAGAAGAGAAGAGAAGAGAAGAGAAGAGAAGAGAAGAGAAGAGAAGAGAAGAGAAGAGAAGAGAAGAGAAGAGAAGAGAAGAAGATAGGAGGGGATGAGAAGAAGAGACGAGAAGGGAAGAGAAGAGAAGAGAAGAGAAGAGAAGAGAAGAGAAGAGAAGAGAAGAGAAGAGAAGAGAAGAGAAGAGAAGAGAAGAAGATAGGAGGGGATGAGAAGAAGAGATGAGAAGGGAAGGGAAGAAGAGAAGAGAAGAGAAGAGAAGAGAAGAGAAGAGAAGAGAAGAGAAGAGAAAAGAAGAGAAAAGAAGAGAAAAGAAGAGAAAAAAGGGAAGGGAAGGAAGGAGAGAGGGAGGGAGGGAGGGAGGGAGGGAGGGAGGAAGGAAGGAAGGAAGGAAGGAAGGAAGGAAGGAAGGAAGGAAGGAAGGAAGGAAGGAAGGAAGGACTAGGCTTGTTCAAGGAGGATGCCATGGTTTTTAATTTGATGGTTCTTCAGGATCCAGCCTGACTTCTGGATATTTGGATAATGGCCCTTTGCTCATCTTGGGATTTCTTGATCTGACCCTTAAAACTCTGAGCAACCACTAGATGGCAATAAAGAAATTGAGAGAACTCTTGCTCTTTGCTGCCATCAAGTGGTCACACTAAGTCTATGGAGATTCTCAGTCATCCAAGTCATGGTTGTCTCAAAGATGCTTTTTTATTTTTTTTCAAAAGGCAACTGGACTTTGTTTTTCCTTGAAGGTGTTTTGCTTCTCATCCAAGAAGCTTCTTCAGTTCTGACTGAATGGTGGAGGATGGAAGGATTTATATTTCTGACATAAGTACGATACGATGCCAATAATAAAACCGCTGCCTGTTTACCCTACGTTTCTGCTTATTTTGGTTAGATTGAAAAGACCAGGATATTTAGTGGCTAATTTTAACTCTCCAAGAATCCTGATATCTAATGAAAAATTTCTTCCATGGTTCTTCCCACCAGTAGGTCAAACATGTTGAGGAGCATTTCATGTGGCTGTCTTGCAACCATGGAATTCCATCATGTTTGTGCCATTAGTGCACCAGCAACTGCCTAAACTTTAAAAAATACAGTTTAATTTGGCTTTATGCATGCCAGGGGGAGAGATTTCTTACAGCTTTGACTTGATGCTGTATTTAATGGCAAGTTTTGCTGCTGAGCAAACGCCAGTTCAAATGTTACAGCCCATACATATTCATAAGCCAAAGACAACTGCCTGTGGAAATATTCCCACACGGAAATTATAGTATTTGTAGATTGCTGACCACAGAGACTTTCAAACTCAGTGCTGTAGACATCTGAGGACAATCCACATTAGCAGAGGCTCGCCCACCGAATTAGCTAGATCAGGGTTTCTCAACTTTGGCAACTTTTTAAGATGGCTGGACTTCAACTCCCAGAATTCCCTAGCCAGCCAGCCGAACTGAACTGAAGAAGCTTCTGGTATGGGAAGCGAAATGTCTTCAAGAAAAAAAAATCTAAGAAAGTCCAGTTGCCTTTTGAAAAAGCGTCTTTGGGACAACCGGGAGCTGGATGACTGAGAATCGCCATAGATATTTCAGAAGTGGCTTGCCATTGCCTCTTTCCTAGGGCTGAGAGAGAGCTGACTGGCCCAAAGTCAACCAGCTGGCCTTCTGCTTAAGGCAGGACTAGAACTCACAGTCTCCTGGTTTCTAGCCTGATGCTAGAAGTCCCTTTGGGACCGCTTCTGAAATCTTGCCAAGAAAACTGCAGGATTTTGTTTGGATTCGACAAATTTGAAAACTGTCTGGAAGGCACAAGTAAACGAATAAGTAAATTGGAAACCACGATACATTTGGGCTGAATATTATTAGGTTCCTCTTTATAGCATGCAAAAGTCTCCTAAGAGTTTATAATTTCCAAAATAAAAACCGATAGTTTTGGTGCAGCATAAACCCAAATTCACAGTATACCACCATTATACTTATCTTTATAAATATCTTCTATTTATCTTACAGGGTTCTACCAGAAAGAGATAGATCCTAAATGTCTATAGAGATTCTCAATTATCCAGGCCATGGCTGTCCCAAAGATGCTTTTTTTAAAGAGGCAACTGGACTTTCTGGTTTTTCTTTGAAGACGTTTCACTTCTCATCCCAGAAGCTTCTTCGGTTCTTCTTCTTCAGAACTGAAGAAGTTACTTGGATGAGAAGCAAAACATTTCAAAGGAATGTCTAGGGAGATTCTCAGTCCTCCAGGTCATGGTTGCCCCAAAAGTGCTTTTTCAAAAGGCAAGGGGACTTTCTTAGATTTTTTTCTTGAGGACATTTCGCTTCTCAACCCAGAAGCTTCTTCAGTTCAAGAAGCTTCTTCAGAACTGAAGAAGCTTCTTGGATGAGAAGTGAAACATCTTCAGGGGGAAAAACAAAATCCAGTTGTCTTTTGAAAAAGAACCTTTGGAACATCTTTGATCCTGGAGATATCTACAGTATCTTGTCAGGGTTTCGATGGATGACCTAATTAAATCATGAGTCTTGAGCCAAGCTTCAAAAGAAATCCAGTTATTTATTAGGAGCTTCATGTCAGCATGTTCCCAGATGAAGCCAGCTCTGACCCTACGTAATTTACGCTCCAGCTATGATTCTGTTTTCCCCTTCCCCCCAGGGTGTGTCATCAATCACATTCGACACCAGAGCAATTTTGCGGGTTGTAGAAGTCACTCCCCTTCGACTGCTGTAAGTCTCCTTGGGATACAGCCTTGAGGGAGATAAGTATGGAATGTGCACGTATTTTTGGCTGCTGTGCAGTTTTGCCAGTTTCCCATCCCCCATGGCCTATGGCAACTCGAGAACAGGCCAGGGATGCTTTGCTAGTTGACACATCTGGTAGAGATGGATAAAACTTCAAAGGGGACGTTAGCTACACAACAGTTTCCACTATGATTTTCTTTTTGTTCCTTCCAAGAGAGCTTCTCTGCACTTCTCTAGAAGCACCGAAGAGGCCTTTTGCAACTATAGGAGCTGCCAGGACCCCAAAACTGCCAGGAGCTATGGTGGCTCAGCAGACTAATTAACATCCACTTGCATCAGCTGCCTGAAATTACTGCAAGTTCAAATATCACCAGGCTCAAGGTTGACTCAGCCTTCCATCCTTTCTAAGGTAGGTAAAATGAGGACCCAGATTGTGGGGGCAATAAGCTGACTTTGTATAAATATACAAAAGTATGAAGGCTATTGCTTAACGCATTGTAAGCCGCCCTGAGTCTCCGGAGAAGGGCGGCATATAAATCAAATTAAAAAACAAAAAACATTGACTTCACCCTGGTCTGCCTGGCTCTCCTACAACAATAAACATTTGTCCATGCCATTTTTTTCCCCCTCCTGTTCCAAAAATCATGATTGGGAGGCGCGTGGGCTGGCCGGCCATGGCAATTTAGGATAGAAAGCGGTATGGTGTTTCTAGGCAATAATATTCCTGGGTAATTGTAATTGTTTACATTTGTGTAGACGCAGACAGGGAACCTTAACTCTTAGCGTTGCCCTGAATTCCATATGGGAGAGTCAGACGTGGGACTTAGGTTGTGAGGGGAAAGGATCTCTTTCCGATGGAAATATCCTCAAAACAGAAAAAGCCAGACCACAGTGGCCTGGGGAAGGCTGGAGGAAACCATCATTAAGCAAACAATCCAGTATTATGACAACTGATAGCATTACAGCCGGATTATTATTTTTTTTTCCTTACACACACATTTTCTACATCTGGAGTTAATCCAGGAAGTGGGATGGACGCATGGCAAATGCAAAATTCTTCCCCCCAAAAGAAATTTGCTTTCTTTTAAAAAAAAAAACCCAAAAAACCAACTACGATTTTAAAACTGGGTTTTCATAGAAATAGTAGAAATGAGAAATTGAGGGCAGGCCTGAATGTTTGCTTACTCTCAATAGGATGTAGCTATGAATATTTCCAGAAAATACAGGAAGCCCTGGACTGACAACATTGAGGGATGGTTCAAAGTTACAACGGCACTGAAAAAAGTGACTTAGGACCAGAGGAGGTATTCAGCCGGTTTGGATCGGTTCGCCCGAACCGGTTCGCCCGAACCGGTTCTCCCAAACCGGTTCGCCCAAACCTGTTCGCCCGAACTGGCAGCGGAAATTGCAGGTGGGCCCATCCACCCACCCTGACTCTATGCCACCCTATGTAGGCACGTTTTTGAGGCTGGGCACATTCGTGGAAGGCATGCGTGCCAGCAAAGCACATGCACAGGAGGCCTGACACATTCATGGACCAGGTGCGTGCGAGCGAAGCGAGTGAGCGGTCTCACAATTGCAAACCAGTAGGGAAAGTAAGTGAATACCATCCTTGCTTACGACTATTTTTCACACCGTTCCAGCATCCTCATAGTGACGTGATCAAAATTTAGATGCTTGGCAACTTGACTCATATTTACGACTGCTGCAGTGTCCCGGGGTCACGTGATTCCCTTTTGCGACCTTCGGAGCAGCGATGTCCATGGGGAAGCTAGATTCAACTTAACAACCGGGTGACTAACTTAACAACTGCTGTGATTCACTTAAGAACGGCGGCAAGAAAGGTCGTCAAATGGGGCAAAACTCCACTGAACAACTGTCTCACTTAGCAACAGAAATTTGGGGCTCAATTGTGGCCGTAAATCAAGGACCAGCTGCATATGCCTTTTGAGGCTAATATATTGGAAAAGATAAGCAATGCGAACCTACTACTTGTGGAGGTTACTGTAATTGCTGCAGAACCGTTAGTCATGAATAGTATTTTTAATTCTCCCAATAGGACAAAATAAGGAAAAAGTGAGTGGGAGATTTTGGCTTGTCTTTTGTTTGGTAAAGTTATGCTTCCAAGTAAATGTCTTTTAAATACAGACAGCAGTAGAATTAAATGGGGGACGGGAGTTGTTAGTTTGCCAGTAGAGGTTTCATCATCCTTTTTGGTCAGGGGTGAGATGCTCCTGGTTCGGACCGGATCGCCCGATCCGGTAGCGATGGAGACGGGTGGTTCGGAGAACCGGTAGCAAAAATCTCTGCACCTCCCCCCGCATGCCCAGCTGAGCCGCGCGATCATCAGAGGCTTTTTTTTTTTTTTTTTTTACTTTTAAAAGCATTTTTTCTACAACCGCTTTGGGCGAAAAAATGCTTTTAAAAGTAAAAAAAAAAAAAGCCTCTGATGATTGCGCAGCTCAGCTGGGATCGTCAGAGGCTTTTGAAAGCATTTTTTCTACAACCTCTTTGGCCAAAGAGGTTGTAGAAAAAATGCTTTTAAAAGCCTCTGACGATCCCAGCTGAGTTGCCTGATTTTCAGAGGCTTTTAAAAGCATTTTTTCTGCAACCTCTTCGGCTGAAAATAGCAAAGATTTGAAGCAGGGGAACTCAACCAGCGACTGATCGCCGGGAGGGACAGGATGGAGACAAAAAAAATATAGCATGAATTCTGTTTCCAATGATTCCCGTGGAAAATTGTAGGAGCTCGTGTAGGAAACAGTGAGGGTTGCATTGCGAAGTCACACAGATTGTCGTATCTCTGCTGCTTCTGCGGAGAGTTTTCAAGCAGGGCAGAATTTCCATTTTTCTGCAGTGACGGAAGAGGTCCTCTTATCTACTTCAAAAGTCCCCCCCCCCATTATCTGCATTCTTCTGCTTCTCTCTTTCCTCTTTCAGCCTCTGGTCTTAGTAACTTACTTTAAGGACACCTTGAATGATTGAAGCAACCACAACCAAACAGAAATTGTTCCCCTTTTTGACTTTCAGTGTGAGGGCAGATCTTTCTCATTGTGATTCAAACACCAAAGAAAGCAAAAGAAGAGACCCAGAGCAATTGACACACCATTTTTATAAGAGAGAAGAGAGGAGGGGGGGGAGAGCGAGAAAGACAGAGAGGAGAGAGAGAGAGGAGAGATGATAGAGGAGAAAAGAGGGAGGGGAGAGCGAGAAAGAGAGAGGAGATAGAAGAGACAGAAGAGAAAAGAAAGGGGAGGGGGGAGAGGTAGGGAGAGAGACAGAGAGGAGAGAGGAGAAAAGAGAGGGGGAGAGAAAAAGAGAAGAGAGGAGAGAGAGAGGAGAGAGAGAGAAGAGACGATAGAGGAGAAAAGAGAGAGGGGAGAGCAAGAAAGAGAGGAGAGATAGAAGAGACAGAAGAGAAAAGAGAGGGGAGGGGGAGAGGTAGGAAGAGAGACAGAGAGGAGAGAGGAGAAAAGAGAGGGGGAGAGAAAAAGAGAGAGAAGAGAGAAGAGAGAGAGGAGAGAGGAGAGAGAGAGGAGAGACGATAGAGGAGAAAAGAGAGAGGGGGAGAGCGAGAAAGAGAGGGGAGATAGAAGAGAAAGAAGAGAAAAGAAAGGGGAGGGGGGAGTGGTAGGGAGAGAGACAGAGAGGAGAGAGGAGAAAAGAGAGGGGGAGAGAAAAAGAGAGAGAAGAGACGAGAAAGAGAGAAGAGAGGAGAGAGAAGAGACAATAGAGGAGAAAAGAGAGAGGGGAGAGTGAGAAAGAGAGGAGAGATAGAAGAGACAGAAAAGAGAGGGGAGGGGAGAGGTAGGGAGAGAGACAAAGAGGGAAGAGGAGAGAGGAGGAGAGAGAAAAAGGAGAGAGAGGAGAGAGAAGGGCAGAAAGAAAAAGAGAGAGAAGGGAAAAAAGAGAAGAGAGGAGAAAAGAGAGGGGGAGAGAAGAGAGAGGAGAGAGAGGAGAGAGGAGGAGAGAGAGAAAGGAGAGAGAGGAGAGAAGAGAGAAGAGAGAGAAAAGAGAGAAGGGGAGAGAGGAGAGAAGAGAGAGAAAAGAGAGAAGGGCAGAGAGAAAAAGAGAGAGAAGGGAAAAAAGAGAAGAGAGGAGAAAAGAGAGGGGGAGAGAAAAAGAGAGAGGAGAGAGGAGAGAAGAGAGAGAAAAGAGAGAAGGGCAGAGAGAAAAAGAGAGAGAAGGGAAAAAAGAGAAGAGAGGAGAGACAGAAAAGAAAAGAGAGGGAGGGAGGGAGAGAGACAGAGAGGATTGAGGAGAAAAAAGAGGGGGAGAGAAAAAGAGAGAGAAGAGAGGAGAGAGAGAGGAGAGAGAGAGAAGAGATGATAGAGGAGAAAGAGAGGGGAGAGCGAGAAAGAGAGGAGAGATAGAAGAGACAGAAGAGAAAAGAGAGGGGAGGGTGGAGAGGTAGGGAGAGAGACAGGAGAGAGGAGAAAAGAGAGGGGGAGAGAAAAAGAGAGGAGAGAGGAGAGAGGAGAGAGAGAGAAGAGAGGAGAGAGGAGAGAGAGAAGAGACGATAGAGGAGAAAAGAGAGAGGGGAGAGCGAGAAAGAGAGGAGAGATAGAAGAGACAAGAGAAAAGAGAGGGGAGGGGGAGAAGTAGGGAGAGAGACAGAGAGGAGAGAGGAGAGAGAGGAGGAGAGAGAGAAAGGAGAGAGAGGAGAGAGGAGAGGAGAGAGAGAAAAGAGAGAAGAGCAGAAAGAAAAAGAGAGAAGGGAAAAAAGAGAAGAGAGGAGAAAAGAGAGGGAGAGAGAAAAAGAGAGAGGAGAGAGGAGAGAAGAGAGAGAAAAGAGAGAAGGGGAGAGAGGGGAGAGGGGAGAGAAGAGAGAGAAAAGAGAGAAGGGAAAAAAGAGAAAAGAGGAGAAAAGAGAGGGGGAAAGAAAAAGAGAGAGACAGAGAGGAGAGAGGAGGAGAGAGAGAAAGGAGAGAGGAGAGGGGAGAGAAGAGAGAGAAAAGAGAGAAGGGAAAAAAGAGAAAAGAGGAGAAAAGAGAGGGGGAGAGAAAAAGAGAGAGAAGAGAGAGAGGAGAGAGGAGAGAAGAGAGAGAAAAGAGAGAAGGGGAGAGAGGGGAGAGAGGAGAGGAGGAGAGAGAGAAAGGAGAGAGAAGGGAAAAAAGAGAGAGGAGAAAAGAGAGGGGGAAAGAAAAAGAGAGAGGAGAGAAGAGAGAGGAGAGAGGAAAGAAGAGAGAGAAAAGAGAGAACGGCAGAGAGAAAAAGAGAGAGAAGGGAAAAAAGAGAAGAGAGACAGAAGAGAAAAGAGAGGGAGGGAGAGGGAGGGAGAGAGGCACCATCCTTAACTGCAGGGGGCATCCTCAAATGGTCGCCATGGGCTACGTTTCTACACCAGCTTGTTTGTTCAACTTTTTCCAGCACCCTTGGTGCCCTGAGGTCTTTGTCAAACCACTTACGCAGTGGTCAGTCTTCCCGAAATTTGGGCCACTGCTACGACACATGGAGCAGACATTTCAGGAAACTTGTTTGCAGCGTGGACACACCAGCCGCCACCTCAGTCAACAATCGCAGTTAGATCAGGATTGCATCAGGATCGTTCCATTGTTAAACCATGCTTAAATCATTGCCCTGCTGCAACTTTTAATTACCACTCGCCACCTTAATGGGGGGGGGTTCTCTTCTGCTCGTGAACTGAAATAGAAACCAGGACGAAATTCTCGATGGCCAGCTAGTAAGACCAAAAAAAAAAAAAAAAAAGTTTGGAAACTTTGAAAAGATGGGAGAGAAATGTGATGGTTTGCAGGAAAATAACTGTACAGGGCATTTACACGGGGTTTTCTTATTTATTTGAAAGAACTTTAGCTATGCATAATTCTTTTTCTTTATATATATATATATATAAATTTTTATTATAGTTCAAGAAAACAAAAACAAAAACAAATGTATAATAGTTTTTCTATCACGGTGTAACATCACCAAAAAATTCATGTATAAATTCACCAATAATCAGAAAGTAAAAATAGAAACCACTTACAGATTCTTATATACAAATTTACATTTCCAATACTTATTGATTACCGTAATTATACCATCATCTATAATTATAATCCAACATTATCCTTTATCTCTCTCCCATTGTTTCTGGATCCAATCCTACCACATGTTCCAACTACTATACAAATCTGAGTCTCTTTTACCTTTGATCAGTTTTGTAAGTCTGTCAGACTCCACACATTCCATGATTTTATAAATTATTTTTGAGTCCGTTGGTAAGTCCTCATTCTTCCATTCTTGTGCGAATGCCAGTCTCCCTGCAGTGATTATGTGCAGCATCAGCTACCATTTAGTCAATCCAATATTTGCGGGTCTAACCCCCAACAAAAAGGTTTCAGGTTTCAGTTCCAGTCTACAGTGTGCAATTTCAAGCAACCATCGTCGTATTTTCATCCAATATTTAGCTGCCAGCGGACATGTCCATCATTGGTGGAAGTAGGTTCCATTGCTATGCCCATATTTCCAGCACTGTGGAGATGTCCCGGGGAACATTTTAGCTAATCTTGCTGGAGGAGCTATGCTTAATTCTTGAAGAACCTATAAAGCAGGGGTGTCACATTCAATTTCATTGAGGTCCACATCAGGGTTGTGTTTGACCTCGGGGGGGGGCAGGGGGCGTGGCCAGTTCAACATCACTCATGTCGGGGGTGCCTGTGGTGGGCCGAACGTTCTGCCAGCGAAAACAGGCTCCCGAGTTCCGTTTTCGGCTGCAACGGCCTCCTGCAACCCTCTGCCAGCGAAAACAGAGTTCGGGAGAGCTGCATACAGAGTGGTGGGATTCAACCGGTGTAGCAATTTGTTCACTGAGCGCACGCCAAACACGCGCTCCATGTGTGTGCAGTGCATTTGAAAACAGCTCTAAAACTTACCTTCTACTGCAGCCCCGGTGAGTAAAACAGCTGAGGCACGGCAATCCACTCTGCCATGTCTATCAGCTGGGCTTCAAACAAAGGAAATATAGGTCGGTATAGCACAGGGGCGGGGAGGCAGGCCCAGCTGATTGTCGGAGCACACTGGTTCCCTTTCAGCTGATCGTCAGCACCGGCTGAATCCCACACCTGCGCAGGCAGCCCTCCTGAGCTTCGTTTTCGCTGTGGGCCGGTTCTTCACTGTTTCCAAGGTGGCCCCGTGAGCCAGATCTAAGCACCCCGCAAGCTGGATCTGGCCCCAGGGCATTGAGTTTGACACCCCTGCCGTAAAGTAACAAAAGATTACTTGCAATGATTTTGAAGAGGTTAACAGAAGTGGTATTTCATTAACATTACTTTGCATTCTCTGTTTTCTTAGCTGCAGACTCGTTTGGAGAATCAACTCTCAGTTTGATCAGTACATTACTCATAGCTTCTGTTGCCATCCTTTAATTCGATCGGTCTTGACATTTGTAATGCCCGATAACTTTCAGCAGCTCCCAATTCCGTTCTTCAAATGAACCACGTTTAACCTTGTTCCCTCAATGCATGTAACCCAGTGAGTCACTAATTCAGACAGATCTTCTTACTGTAGCGGTGGAATAGAGTTCCGGTCAAAAGAAGTCACACGGGAAGTGGCCCAAAGGTGCTTTTTTTCAAGAGGCAACTGGTTTTTCTTTGAAGACGTTTTGCTTCTCATGCAGGAATCTGTCACGGTCGAAAACGGAGCTCACAAGGGCTGGGTGCTCCCCACCCAAGCTCTGTTTTCCTGCGGAGGGTTGCAGGATGTCCCAGCTGAAAATGGAGCCTGTTTTCTCTGGCAGGGCGCTTGGGCCAGAGGCATCCCTGACACAAGTGACGTCAACCTGGCCACGCTGACCCTGGCCCAAGGGTGAAATGTAAAATTTGTTACTACCGGTTCTGTGGGTGTGGCTTGGTTGGGGGGGGGGGGTAATGTGACTGGGTGGGCGTGGCCAACTTTTTTTTTTTTTTACTTTTCAAAGCATTTTTTCTAATGCTTTGAAAAGCCTCTGCTGATCAGGCAACTCAGCTGGGATCGCCAGAGACTTTTCAAAGCATTTTTTTTTACCACCTCTTCGGCCAAGAAGTTGCAGAAAAAAAATGCTTTGAAAGCCTCTGACGATTCCAGCTGAGCCGCGGGATCATCAGAGGCTTTTTTCTTTTACTTTTAAAAGCATTTTTTCATTGGAAGAGGTTGTAGAAAAAATGTTTTTAAAAGTTAAAAAAAAAAGCCTCTGATGATCGTGCGGCTCAGCTGGGCATTGGGGGGGGGCAGGGATTTTTGCTACCAGTTCTCCAAACCATCCGCCGCCATCGCTACCGGATCAGGCGATCCGGTCCAAACAGGGAGCATTTCACCCCTGCCCTGGCCCCACACCCTCAGGCCCTCCGAGGTCAAACACAACCCTAAATTATAAACAAAAATTACTTGATTGGTGTTATATAAATGATATGGTTAAATAGATAGAATTTAGGATAATTGGGAAATTGCATTAAATAGCATTATTTGAACTAAGAACTATGTTTAAATGTTACATTGCTATATTCTTAAGATTAAAGATAAGATTTAAATTTGGTAAAGTCATAACGGAATAAGGATTTAATGAGCATTATGAAATATAAATATGTTTGAACTGTATTGTTAATAGTGAAGATTTAGGGTTAAGACTTGTCAAATGTATTATGAATCATTAATTGAAGTAAGATTTAAGGTGGGTTAATAGAAGGGTAATTGTTTTGATTAAGTAAATATGTGTAAAAAAATTTTTTTTAAGATGGTATTAGTTGAATATGTGATTTAAGAATAAGAAATAAGCGTTATGGCAAAATAGAAAAGATAAAATTTTGTTAAAGATGACAAAAAATTGAACAAAGGATGACATACATAAATGTATGTAATTTGTATGTTTGGAAAAAAAATAAAAAAAAACTTTTTGCAGAAATTGAAACTGCTCTAGTTTAACCCCAATGGGATGTCTGGATATGCTTGGAGTTCCATTTAACATTTGAGTGTCACAGAGACGATCAAGTGACCAATGAAAAACACAGATCCAGGAAATGGTGCAATTGTGGATCACCTTTGCATATGTTCTCAACCAAGTGAATTACGGCGGCATAGAATGTACTATAAGTCTTGGAATCCAGATAAAAGAGCGGGGTTTTTTTCAATAGAATATTTCTCCTAGGGGATCAAAGGCTCCTTTTTTAAAAAAGTTTAAAGCAATTTTGCAAAAAAAAAACAAAAAAAAACACCACCCACTAAACTAAATAAACAGGATTTAATGCAGAGCTGTCTGGTTTGGATGAGCAAAACCCCAAGGTGTGGTAGACACTGGAAATTTCTGATGACTCAGTGGGAATTTAAAAAAATTGCAAATGAAAGGATTGTCTGCTCCAATATCCGCTTTCTAGAATGCTTAGACCTGAAAATAAAAAGTTGAGTAATTTGGATTAACATAACATAGCATAAATATTAACAAGCATAAAGTTCAATCTTGGCGAGGGAGGGAGGGAGGGAGGAAAGAATTTGATGGGAAAGAGAGAAGGCGGAAGGAAGGAAGGAATTTGATGGGAAAGGGAGGGAGGAAGGAAGGGAGGGAGGGAGGGAGGGAGGGAGGGAGGAAGGAAGGAAGGAAGGAAGGAAGGAAGGAATTTGATGGGAGAGGGAGGGAGGGAGGAAAGAATTTGATGGGAAAGGGAGAGAGGGAGGAAGGAAAGAATTTGATGGGAAAGGGAGGGAGGGAGGGAGGAAGGAAGGAAGGAAGGGGGGAGGAAGGAAGGAAGGAAGGAAGGAAGGAATTTGATGGGAAAGGGAGGAAGGAAGGAAGGAATTTGATGGGAAAGAGAGAAGGAGGAAGGAAGGAAGGAATTTGATGGGAAAGGGAGGGAGGAAGGGGGAGGAAGGAAGGAAGGAATTTGATGGGAGAGGGAGGGAGGGAGGAAGGAAGGAATTTGATGGGAGAGGGAGGGAGGGAGGAAGGAATTTGATGGGTAAGGGAGGGAGGAAGGAAGGAAGGAAGGGGGGAGGGAGGGAGGGAGGGAGGGAGGGAGGGAGGAAGGAAGGAAGGAATTTGATGGGAGAGGGAGGGAGGGAGGAATTTGATGGGTACGGGAGGGAGGGAGGGAGGAAGGAAGGAAGGAAAGAAGGAAGGAAAGAAAGAAGGAAAGGCCAACTGTCTTTCAGTGGAGAATCTTTATAGACATCTTAAACAATAAACTGATCAGATTCCAGAAAAGAGGCCAAGGTAGAATGCATTCCCAGACGGGTTCTCAAACTTGGGTATTACCAAGCCAAGACATGAGGACACTTCACTGTCATAAATTCCTACTGCAGATACTGGGGGTGGGGGGTGGGGAACCATCCCAGAGCAGAAGGCCCCACCTGCCAGCTATAACTTCGAGTCAATATGGATGATTATTGAACCCTCTCTTTTTGGGAGGGGTTCCCTACCCACCTTGATGGACTAAACATTGGACATTTCTCAACGATGGTGTGGTTGACATCAATTAGGCGAGGGCTAACATCTGTGGATTATTACTGCAATGAACGTGCTCAGGGATTTCCACAGCAGTGGTGGGTTTCAAAATTTTTTACTACCGGTTCTGTGGGTGTGGCTTGGTGGGCGTGGTATGGCTGTGTGGGCGTGGCTTGGCGGTGGGCGTGGCAGGGGAAGGATACTGCAAAATCCCCATTTCAGAATTTTTACTACCAGTTCTCCGAACTACTCAAAATTTCCACTACCGGTTCTCCAGAACTGGTCAGAACCTGCTGAAACCCACTTCTGGTCCACAGGCTGTGATCAAAAAAGGCAAGGTCATGGCCACAATGATGCAATTGAAATTCCACCTGGGTTGGGTGCAAGTAACCAGGAATAGGAGTTGAGTTCAAAGCATTAAAGAGTTTATTCTTGCCACCTATACACAAGGATCTGAGCAACGAGTCATCCAAGCTAAACTGGAGCTAGATAAGAAATGGTGTGCAATGATTCCAAATCGATGACATGTTTAACGCTGCCCTCCATCTCAGCCTGCTCATCTCTTAGAACCGGGTTTTTATGTGCATTGTCTGATCTTGGGGTCTTTGCGTGGTCCTTCTAGCCCCCGTAACAAACCAAAGATTTGCAACAGAGTCCCAAGTTTAGCTGGATCAGATTTTCCTAAAAGAACACCAAATTGTAGCGACTTAAGAGGAAGGGGAAGCCTTTTCTACAGACTTTTATGACTCCAATTTCTAGTCAGCCGAAAAGATTATTCAAGTGCTTAATGGCGCTATTGTTAATCACCTTGCAATATCAGGATTTCCATGCACAATTAATTACTCAATTAGTTTTATATATCTTAATCAGATCGTATCCCTTTAATCCACTTGGGTTCCTTCTTGTTGTAATTAATGGCTATCATTAAATTAAACCACCTTTTCCCTTCAAGTTTCTCTTTTACTTAAATACAAAGTTCTAACCTGTAAATAGGAGGCAGTAAAGTCAGTTGAGCTTTAAGCCAAGAATTCTACATTTTATTTATCATAATGATATGTTCTTGCTAGTTCTTGCATACAGAACCAATCTGGAATGGTGGTTAAAGCACCAAGTTAGAAACCAGCAGACCATAAAATCCCAAACTAGCTGGCTGACCTTGGGCCAGTCATTCTCTCTCAGCCCTTGGAAGGTGGCAATGGCAAACCACTTCCAAAATGTTCCCTCTTGGGAGGGTTTCTGTTGAGAAAGGACGGCCTCACGTTCTCCACCTAACCGTGGGAGAGCTAAAGAGGTTTTCAGATAGCCTGTATTTTCCTGGATTCATCCCACATCAGAGGATAGCAAATACATCTACCCAACCGTACCAGTTGCATAAAAAGTTAAAAGGCACAGTACTGTAAAATCAACCATGACTGTTCTTTAGAAGGACAAATATTGAAGCTAAAGCTCAGATACTTTGGCTGCTTGGAAGACTCATCCATCCATCCATCCATCCATCCATCCATCCATCCATCCATCCCTCTATCCTAATAGAAGTGGAAGAGACCTTGGAGGTCTTCTGGTCCAACCCGCTCCACAAGCAGAAGACCTTATACTATCCATGACAAATAGCTGTCCAGTCTCTTCTTGAAAATCTCCAATGATGGAGCATCCACAACTTCTGGAGGCAAGTTGTTCCACTGTTTAATTGTCCTCACTGTTAGGAAGTTTCTCCTTAATTCTAGGTTGCTTCTCTCCTTGATTAGTTTTCATCTATTGTTTCTTGTCCTGCCTTCAGGTGCTTTGGAGAATAGGTAGACTCCTCTCTTCCTTGTGGCATTCCCTCAAATACTGGAAGACTGTTACCATGTCCCCCCAGTCCTTCTTTTCTCTAGACTGGCCAAACCTAAATCCTGCAACCGTTCTTCATATGTTCTTGTCTCCAGGACTTTGATCATCTTAGTTGCTCTTCTCTGAACTTCTTCCAAAGTCTCAACATCTTTTTTTGTAATGTGGTGACCAAAACTGGATGCAGCACTCCAGGTGTGGAGTGCTTTACTAAGGCGTTATAAAGCGGTACTAACACTTCACATGATTTTGATTCTATACCTCTGTTTTATACAACCAAGGACTGTATTAGCTTTTTTTGGCTGCTGCTCACACAGCTGGCTTGTGTTTAAAAAGACTCATTGGAAAAGACCCTGTTGTTTGATGTCCAACTCCACCGGACAATGGGTATCATCTCTGGCCCATTGCATCCCACTCCTGTGCACTGGTTACCAGTACTTAGCAATATCATACCGCCCCACATTAGAAGACAACAAACTCTCATTTAGCTATGGTCAAGGATGTTGAACAACAAGGCCCTCTCTATTCACCAGGAGGTTGAATCCCATAAACCAGCATGGATAATAACTTTTAACATCTAACCAGTTTAACCCCAAGGATGTCTGGAGAGAGGAATGGTCCAAGGTGCCTCCTTGTGGCCTGACCATTAGTGATAGGATAGTCTGAAGTGTAGAGGGTCTCCTGCTCGAGCAGAAGTTGGACTACAAGACCTCCAAGGTTCCTTTCAACTCTGTTATTCCGTTATTTTGGAACCCACTTTATTTAGGGATGATTTACAGAGAGGATGTCCTTTCCCAGCCCAAGAGAAATCTTTCTCCTCAAGTCTTCAATCTGTTTGCCATCTAAAATCCCGCCCTTAAGGAGGTTGACACATCTCCTTGAGGAAACCAAGAAGGGATCTAAATTGTCAGTTACATAATTTTTTAATTTTTTTTTCCACTTCAGGAAAAAAACTTTAGGAAACTCCCCATTTATCCCAACGGCCGAAAAGTCCCAAATTGCTCCATCCACGGACGAATCATTATTTTTTAATATTTAGACGGTTGCCTTCACAACATCCTTGAACGTCTTCAGCTCATCTCTGAGCTGAGGCCCTGCTCTTCTCTTTTTCTGCATAGCCAGGGCTACTTTGAAGAGGTGACCAAGACCCACAAGCCCTATTTGTGGTTTTCAACAGTCGCTTGGTCGATTTTCGTGGTGAGCCGCCCTGAGTCCTTGGAGATACGGCGGCATACAAATTTTATAAAATAAATAAATAAAATAAATAATAAAGCCCAACTACTTATGGTTTGGGTTTTGTGGTGATTGCTATTTTTAGATAGATAGATAGATAGATAGATAGATAGATAGATAGATAGATAGATAGATAGATAGATAGATAGATAGATAGATAGATAGATAGATGGATGGATGGATAGATGGATGAATAGATAGATGGATGGAAATGGGAAATAGGGATGGTGTCTCTGAAGCAAACCTCTTCTGTTTCTACCCTTAAAACTTTCTCAATACTCTCCATCAAAAGCCTAATAGAGTTGATCATTTGGCCACCAAATGTTGGTGGTAATTTCTGCTTCAGTTCCCATCCTTCAAAACCCTTCTTGCCGGTCAGATAAATAAGTCACGGACCTCTGACCTTATCAGATTTGCCATTCTGGCTTCTAAATACAAAGAAGAGGAGGAGGAGGAGGAGAATGGAGGAAGGGGGAGAGGGAGAAGAGATGGAGGAAGAGAAGGTGAAGGTGAAAGAGGAGGAGAATGGTGGGAGGAAGGGGAAGGAGAGGGAGAAGGGATGGAGGAAGGAGAAGAAGAAGGTGAAAGAGGAGGAGGAGAATGGAGGGAGGAAGGAGAAGGAGATGGAGAAGGAGAAGGGATGGAGGAAGAGAAGGTGAAGGTGAAAGAGGAGGAGAATGGAGGGAGGAAGGAAGGGGAAGGAGAGGGAGAAGGGATGGAGGAAGAAGAAGAAGAAGGTGAAAGAGGAGGAGGAGAATGGAGGGAGGGAGGAGAAGAGATGGAGGAAGAAGAGGAGGAGGTGAAAGAGGAGGAGGAGAATGGAGGGAGGAAGGGGAAGGAGAGGGAAAAGGGATGGAGGAAGGAGAAGAAGAAGGTGAAAGAGGAGGAGGAGAATGGAGGGAGGAAGGAGAAGAAGAAGAGATGGAGGAAGAGGAGGAGGAGGTGAAAGAGGAGGAGGAGAATGGAGGGAGGAAGGGGAAGGAGATGGAGAAGGGATGGAGGAAGAAGAAGAAGGTGAAAGAGGAGGAGAAGGAGAATGGAGGAAGGGGAAGGAGAGGGAGAAGGAGAAGGGATGGAGGAAGGAGAAGAAGAAGGTGAAAGAGGAGGAGAAGGAGAATGAAGGGAGGAAGGGGAATGGGAAGGAGAAGGAGAAGGAGAAGGGATGGAGGAAGGAGGAGGAAGTGAAAGAGGAGGAGGAGGAGAAGAATGGAGAGAGGGAGGGGAAGGGGAAGGGAAAGGAGAAGGAGAGGGAGAAGGGATGGAGGAAGGAGGAGAAGGTGAAAGAGCAGGAGACACAAATTAAAACCATCTTTTGAGAAAGATAAGTCATCCCTCTTCTACCTTTCTGCTCTGGCTGATATAAAGTTTCTTGGTGTCATTTCAAGAGGGTTGAGGTGAACATGACCCTTGTTGGAAGTAGGTCACTTGAACTTTGAAGCTGTTGGTTTGAACAACCCTTGTCATTTGCTGGGTCATCACCACCTCCTCAAACTCCAGCGGTACAAGAAAATTCCTTCTTTTTCAGCCCGATGTTCATCCAGTGACTCTAAAAAACATTAACCGTGACCTAGACTACATTTCGACTCTTAAGCTTAGGTATAAACAAGAATTCTGCTCACCGCAGAAATGAATCAAGTGAAGCCCAAACCAATAATTATCAACATGTGCTCATTTCCCCTGGACGTCTTAAGGTAACAAGGTTTGTTTATGTTGTTCCAAGGTCCTTAAAGAATGGAAGTTTGAAATGAGAGAGAGGGAGGGAGGGAAGGAGACGATGACAAAAGAAAAACTAGAAAGAACAATCTTTTTCATGGAAGTGGACTCAGTGTTCTGAAAAAGAATTGCCCACAGAGTACAACAAGGGACAAGAAGTGCAACTTCACTTCTTGAGAAGGTGCCAGATGAACTTAGTGGCACAAAGCGGACAATGACCGTGAGTTCTAGGCAACACAGAGAGACAGCTGAGAAAAGTCACCTCTATAATTAACTTTTGCAAAGAGTTATGCAGCTTGCAAAGGCCTCAGATTCGCCGTATCCGTAAAGCATTTTATTTTATTTTATTTTCTCCTCGAAAACAGAAGTATTGATTTGAAATCAGAGCTGTTCCTATTGGGTACTCTTCCAGAGAAAACTAGCAAAGAAAATACTTAGAATAGGATGGGACCTGGGAGGTCTTCTAATCCGACTCCCTGCTCAGGCAGGAAACCCTGTAACATTTCAGACAAGTGGGTTGTCCAGTCTCTTCTCACAAAATTCCAGTGTTGGAGCGTTCACAACTTCTGGAAGCAGATTGTTGGACTGATTAATTATCTTCACTGCCAAGAAGTTTCTCGTTAATTCCAGGTTGCTTCCCTCCTTAATTAGTTTCCATCTGTTGCTTCTTGTCCTGCCCTCAAGTGCTTTGGAGACCAAGTTGACCCCCTTCTTCTTTGTGGCAGCCCTTTAGATACTGGAACTTAAGAGAGTGCACTGAGATGGAACCAGTTAGCCCACTTTGAAGAATGGTGATTTACTTATGTAAGCATAAAAAAGATAAATAGGTATATGGTTTGTAATATATCAAGCTTTGGGTGTCATCTGAGAACATGAACAGGTTTGACTCTTTCCAGTTCTAGCCTCCTGCGAATTAAATAAACTGATAAAATGCCCAACACCTCTGCAATCTCAAAACATCTGAACACCATTGGAGTTGACAAGTTCAACATGAGTCAATTGCAAAGGTCGGCTTTCCTTGAAATAGTTTACATACCACGACGAGACCTTTAACGCTATCAAAGAACAACTTCTATGTATCTCAGATCCTTGGGGAGGACTCCATAGATTGGGGGTGTCAAACACAAGGCCCACGGGCCAAATTCGGTCTGCGATGTGGTTGGATCTGGTCCGCCAGGCCTTCCTGGTCTACCCAATGCGAAGAGGAAATATCAGGCCAGCGTGGCTTTGGCCCGGTCTACCGTGTGAAAAGGAAACATGCCAGCAGTTTGGGGAGTGGCCTCAAGATGGCCACGCCCACCCAGTTGGCCACACCAGCCCACGCCCCACACCCCTCACCGAGTTCAACCAGAGCCCTGATGCGGCCCTCAATGCAATTGAGTTTGACACCCCTGCCATAGATGGATAAAATAACAAATCCAGCCTGAACATGTTGTGGCCCGTCAGCGGCCTGTGCAGCTAGTAGCTGATTCCAACAGCAAGGAGGCTGGTGTGGTACTGCGCCAAGAGCCTGTGCAGCTGGTACTTGAGTCGGACAATGAGGAGGCTGGAGAAGAGGTGGTGCCAGAGGCGGGGATTCAGCCAGGGCCTTCAGAACCTCCAGAAGCTCCCATAAGTGAAGAGGACGAAGAGGAGGAGCCTCTTCTCAATGCACGGGCACGCAGAGCTGCCAAAAGGCAGGAGTGGCTCCTCAGGAGGAGGTCTCCTCGAGAGTAAGGCTTGGGGCTAATTGGCCACTCCCTTAGTCTATTTAAGGAGGAATGCCGACTGAAGCAATTTGCAGGGAACAACTTCGTTTACATACCTTCGTGTCTTGTCTTGCTTATCTTATCAGCTTCCTGCAAATTGCTTCTGGGCATTCTGCCAACCATAGTAAGCTTTCAGTTATTATTCTTTGACTTCTTGTCGGCTGTTAATGTAGTTAATTAACAACTGTTTTTGTCAAAAACTAAGGTTTGAACGGACTTTGTGTGTGCTGCGTTTTGGGGTCCATAGCTGGGGCAGAACAGAACATCTGGCTGACTGTGCAATGGGTCCTAACAGTTATGTTTATGTCATAGAATAAAGCAGAGGTGTTGGGTACTTTTGTGATTTTACTTAATTCCCACCAGCCTCAATTCTGGTTCCGAACATCTGGATGGTAACTTGTTTCAGATGCTTCTTAGACAAAACGCAGCTGCGTTGGTGTCTTTTGGTGATCAATGGGCGAATCCTGCAGCTGCTTTGGTGAACCACAGAGCCACTCGTGCCTCTCTCGCTCATTTCAAGAACCTAAAAAATATTGAAAAACTTTGGCTGGCCAAGTCATTACTGTAGGAAATCCTCAAGGGATGGCCCATCATGGTTTGGAAGGGCAGACGGAGAAAAAAAAAAAGAGAAAAGAAAGAAGGAAAGAAAGGAAAAATCTCCACGGAAAATTAACCGTAAGATATTTTAATTGAAACTGATTCAGCATTTGGGCCCAAGTGAAAGAGGCAATTTAATCGCAACTTCATTCCGCAAATCTTTTTTTCTTTTTTTAGTTGATTTATACATTTTTCTTTTACATGCATAAGTGCTTTGTGGACAGTGTATTGTCTGGGTCAATTTGCTTACACATAATAATAATATTTATCCAATTTCTAATCTCTACCTCTATTATCAAGCCATTGATAAAACAAGTTCCATGTTAGAAAATATTCTAGGGCTCAAATCAAGCAATCTTTTGCATAGGTGGCGATTATCAGCTTTTGATTTCTCGAAGGATTTAGATCAGCTCCAGATCTTGTACAAATATAAATGCAGCAATCTTTCAAATGTTTATTAAAGCCACTGTCCCTTTTCTGGACCGTCCTGTGAGCCTGGAAAAAAAAAAGAAAAGTGCTACTAACTCATTGAAGTTCCTTCCCTGTTTTAACACAGCTACCACTTCTTTTTCAAGGCTCAAATGGAAACTTGAAAAAATTTGGCCTGCTTAACTGCAAAACGGTAGAGAAGGTAAGGTCCTTTTTCTGTAGAAGTTTATTTTAAATTTTGGACCTGCTTTGCAAAGATCGGAGAAGCTATCAGTATTGCAATAGAATTGTCAGTATTCAACCAGGAGCGATAATATGTGGGTGGGTTTTCTCTTTTAACTCACTTTTTTAAAAAAATGTTTTGGTCTATTTTTGTTTTGTCTCTTTAATTTTTTTTCTTTTTTCTTTTGTATCGTTTGAGTAAAGTAAAAATGGTGAGGAAGCTGGCAGGGAGTTCCAGAAATTAATCAATCAAATCTATCCTTCAATTTTTCTTTTTTTTTCTTTCTTTTTCTTTCTTTCTTTCTTTCTTTCTTTCTTTCTTTCTTTCTTTCTTTCTTTCTTTCTTTTTTTTCTTTCTTTCTTTTCCTTTCCTTTCCTATCCTTTCTTTCTTTTGTTCTGTCTTTCCTTTCTTTTTCTCTTCCTTCTTTCCTTCCTTCCTTCGTCTCTCCTTCTTCCCAGTTCCCTTCCCAGTTCTCCTTCCTTTCTTTCCTCTCTCCCTCCCTCCCCCTTCCTTCCTCCTTCCCTCCCACCCTCTTCCTTCTTCCCTTCCCTTCCTAGCAAGCAGGTGAGTGACTGACACTGTGGAGCAGGACGCAAGGGATTGTGAGAGTGGCTGGGAAACTGTCACAGAACATTGAAAACGAAGCTTTCTATGGAACAGCAGCAGCCAATAGCACTGAAGCAGCCGCAATTTCCCTAAATTTTATTCTCTTAGGTTCACAAACCCAGGATTTTGGACACATTCTCTTAGGCCATTTGAGATAACTTGGTTTTAAAACTGTTGCCCTGTGATGCACCATTTTGTCCAGATAAAGGTCCTCCCAATGCAAAATTTTACTAGCGTGTAGATTAAAAAAAAACTAAACTGCAGTAAGAACATTGAACTCGGCCCCAAAAAGACGTTCCAGCCCACTCACAGTTCTCACCACTTCATTCAACTTCTTGTCTATTTTTGTTCTCATGGCAGTGAAACTATGATCAACCGCAATAAACGTAAAGATATTTGCATTTATCTAAACTAGATAGAACTTTGCTAATCTAGCGGAGCGGCCCCCACAAACGGCCCGACAAAAACTTTTCAGTGAGACAAAAAGCATCTGGTTGCACATCCTGTTGTGATGTTCCTCCAAGACTGGAGAAAAGTGATGGAGCATGCTTCAGCTCCAACAGCTGCTCCTCGTGGAACGGAGACCCAAGGAGGGAAAAAAAGACTTGGGAGACACCATGGGAACCGGGAACCTGAATTCCTATTTTTGTTAAATCATTTTTTTAAAAAACTGTGTTGCTAGCAGTTTTGATCTTCAATTCCAAGCAACAGTGATAGGAAGAACACAACATATTGTATACTACAGATGACATGTACGCATGGACCACGCTCCATGTTTTTCTTTATGCTTTATGTTTTTCACTTGAGATGGCTCCCCCAGGAGTTCCACTGATAAATACTGGAGCAAAGATGAGGAAGGTCCTTAATGGTTCTTTCGGAAGACCCCCCAACTGTTTCCCATCCCTATATTTTTTTTGAGAATGTCCTGTTACAAAGTTGATCACCAGCCTAAGGGACAGATACAATTCCAATCACATTATTTTTCAAATTAACTTTTTGGAGAGGACTACCTCCTAAACAGTATATCTATCTATCTATCTATCTATCTATCTATCTATCTATCTATCTATCCACCTATCTATCATCTATCTGTCATCTATCTAACCAACTATCCACCCTCCCTCCATATCCATCCCTCCACATTATCAATCAATCTTTTTATCTATCCATTCACCCAACCACCCATATTCTATCATCTATACCTATATATTGATCATCCATCCATCCATCCACATTATCTATTGATCTGTCTATCCATCCATCAATTCACCCATCCATCGACCCATCTATATTCATTCATTCATTCATTCATTCATTCATTCATTCATTCATTCATTCAGTCTCATCTATCATATCCATCTATCAATATCTATCTGTTTGTCTCTGTCTGTGTCTCATCTATCATATCCATCCATATCTATCTATCTATCTATCTATCTATCTATCTATCTATCTATCTATCTATCATCTATCTATCTATCTATCTATCTATCCATCCATCCATCTGATCTAACATATCCATCCATCAATATCTGTCTGTCTGTCTGTCTGTCTGTGTCTATCTATCTATCTATCTATCTATCTATCTATCTATCTTTCATCTATCATCCGTCTATCTATCTATCCATTCATTAATTAAATTTATAAGCCACTGCTTACTATGCAAATCGACTTTAAAAACCTTCTACCTTGATTTTACACACGCAGTGGTCTGTAAAACCTAAACATGCAAATCACGAAGGCCTTCATTATTTTCAACCTGACTAGATTCAGTTGATGCAAAAGAAGTATATATTACTGTTTTCTACTCCATCTACAAGAATTCCAGCAAAAATAATTTCCAAATATGATTTCACATGGCATTTGTTCACTGACATTTAAACTTTTCTAACTTTCCTTTATATACCATCCTTGCTCTCTGTCAGAGAGATATCAGAAAAACATCCTGGACTCTGAAAAAGCAGCTTTTTCTTTCTTACTATCCTGTCAGATAACTTGGATGAAAGCGTGTAGATTTTTAACCTTCTCGAGAGGTTCTGGCTGACTCTTAGAAAGAGGAGGTTGAATTTTACAGGACTGGGCTGAGATCCAGGCAAGCAGTTACTGTGCTTTGTGCTTATTAAGACAAGTGTCCTTGATCTGAATCCAGAAATAGACACTTGATTATTGATCTTGCTCTGAGCGAACACATCTTCATTAACTGAAGACTTCGAGAAGTAGGGCCAGCCAGATTTTTACGAAAAGGGTGGGAAGGAATTCAACAATATTTATTTGGGATATAAAACCTTAGAAACGCGTAGAAAAGCAGAATATCTCAGCTTACTGGCTCATTAATATTTTCTTTTTCCCTTATAGCAGTGGTCCCCAACCCCCGGTCCGCGGACCGGTGCCAGGCCGTGGAGTACCTGGCACCGGGCCGCGCAGCGGCCGGGGGACATGAACGCTGCAGCGCAAAGGCTCCTGGGCTGTGCGCAAAAGCTCCTGGGCCGTGCGCAAAAGCTCCTGGGCCGTGCGCAAAGGCTCCAGGGAAGAGAGCCCCGCGCAGGTACGCACGTGTAGCCCAAAGCCCCCACCCCTGCACATGCTCAGCGGGCCACGGTAAAATTATCAAAGGCTGATTGGTCCGCGGCGATAAAAAGGTTGGGGACCACTGCCTTATAGGAATAAAACTTTAGTCAGAATCCCAGCTCTAAAATCTGTCTATTCAAAGAATTTGTTTTAAGAAGCTGACTTGACTTAAATCTGACTTAAATCTTAAGAAGATTTAAATGAATACTTGATCAGAAAAAAGGATCTTCTCTAGAGACCCGGGACAATTGGGAAGTGTCTCTAGAGAACAATATTTGCCATTGGTTTTTGAGATCTTTTTATTGCTTTCTTTTGTTTGTTAATAGTTTACGTTTTCACCATAGCAACAGCATTTGCCCTTATCCTACCCAAAAATTAGACGTTTCTTGATACTTCTTGTTCCAATTTTAGTGGTTTTAATCCTACCTTGGATCTCTTCTGTTAAGGATTGTTTTGCTCTTAGTTATTGTAATTTGTTGAAAGAATCTCACAAATGCAGTGGTATAAATAGGACTGGTTGGATGGATGGATGGATGGATGGATGGATGGATGGATGGATGGATGGATAGATAGATGGGCAGGCAGGCAGGCTAGAGATGAGAGAGAGATGGGGTAGGTAACAGAGATAATAGAGATAGACAAATGAGAGAGAGATGAGAGAGAGAGATATAATGGATGGATATATAGTTAGAGAAAGACAGAGATGAGAGGTAGAGATGACAGAGAGATGAGAGATGAGAGAGAGAGAGAGGTAGATAATAGAGATAGATAGATGGGGAAAAGATGAGAGAGAGATGATAGATAGGTAGATAGAGTAGATTAGATAGATATAGATAAGAGAGAGAGAGACAGATATGCAGAAAGACAGACTAAATATTTGGAATATCTAAATTTTGCATGGCATGATTACAAGACTACTTAAAAGCAAGAATTCATAACACCAGGTCAAAACTGTTAAGGAACATTATAGAAATACTACAACTTAATACTTACATTTCATTGACTTACATCTGCAGCCTTCTCAAATTATTTTGCAATAGTTTAGGAAACGGCAGGAATTCCCCTGTAAGAAGCCTCTCTCTTGAGGCTTCCCTTCTTTGAAGAGACAAATTTTAAACCACACCGATGCTTATATACAATTTATTTTAAGGTTACTCTTAAAACAACAACTTTAGTGCAACTTGAAATTCACATCTCGATTATCTAATTGCGTCCATTTTCTAACCACCACCCGTCATCATTACAGTGGAAACTCTTCACGTTGACTTTCATCCATTGCACTCACACAGGCGCACACTCAAACACACCTAAGAGCAATTCAGAATATGATACAATTCCTAAACAGGACAGCTGTCTGTACAGAGGAAATCTGAAACGTATATCGCAAACAACGGCATTCAGAGATGTATTTTGATATTCCTGGAAGGACAGGTAAATTCCACATTCCGTAGTAGTCAAGTAAGAAAAGCAGAACCAAGCCATCCCAGGCCTGTTGACCACAACTCATAATGGTCTCACAACTTCAACCATCAACTTCCGAGCCTTCTGTTAAGGCTGGATTAGGGCACATTGTTCAACCTCTTTCTGCCTCTGGAATCTGTATGGATTCCTTCTTTGCAACACCGTGAAGAATCCCGGAAGATCTCCTTAATCTTCAGAGATACCTTCTATCTGCTACTCCCTTTTTCTCTGTTGACTAGAGTTTATTTATTTAGCTCATGGGCTTCTGTTTCTTTGCAGCATCCTCATTTGGGTCTACGACAATTCACCATGGCCAACTCATCAGAGCCAGCTTGCCATGGGACAAGAGTTACATTAATATTGAAGAAATAGTGGAATAAAATAATTGAAGAAAGGATGCCAAAGGAGAGACAAAATAAATGCGAATGACAAAAATTAAAATTATTTTAAATAATTAAATTGAATTGCTGACTTGTCCTGTTGCATGTTGGCCATGGCGAGTTGGCCATAGCAAATTGGCTGTGGCGAGTTGTCCCATCCCAGCCTCATTTTCACCCTTACTAGAAGCCGATGGGAGAAATTGCCTATTGTCCAGAGAACATCAATAACTCCACAGCAATGTTCTCCAGCTTGAAATGTTGGTTTCCCCTCCATGAGTGATGCAGTGATATGGTCTCAGGAAGACGTACCTTCCTCTTTTCTACTCCCTCCAGTACAAACTAGTTCAGCGTGATCCATTTTACAAGAGGGAGGAATCTCCTGGATCTGGGATCATTTCTCGGAAGCGATGATGTAATGTGGATATGTCTTATGCCAGGGGTTTCAACCTTAACCACTTGCAGATGCGTGGACTTCAACTCCCAGAATTCCCTAGTCAGCTATGCTGTGAGTTGAATTCTACGCATCTTCAAGTGGCCAAGGTTGATAATCACTATTTTATGCCAATGATTCTTATCTACTGCATTCTCAATTTAACAGAATGCAGTTGCATAAAGAAAAAAAAAAGGCCTATAAACATACAACATTGGTTTGGGGACAATGTTTTGAAGAAACAACATTAAATGTGTTTCTTGACATCATCATATAAACCAGATGCACAAGGACTGAAGGACTCAACCTTTTGGCTACTGGCCTACTCTGTTCTTTCCTCTGTGGCTATTTGTTTTATGAAGAGAGTATTTTACAGAATGGATGAAAAAATGTATTCTGGAGGGAGGGTAATATTTTGGTATCTAATATTTTGACGTGTTAAAAGTGATGGGAGAACATAAATCTACAATCCATGTTCTCAATATTGAGAATTACGGCCTTCAATTACGGCCTTTATTGAGATTTCCAACCTTCGTTTGGAAATGAAGAATACTTGTGTTTTTTTGATTGGGGCAAGGAATAAATTCTACACTTCGATCCTGATCCTTTCCTTTACCCCAATTTTGATCTCATTTGGTCCTCAGCTTCATCACGTGGTTGAAGTCATTAGAAGCAGCAAAGAAACGAGTGGACAAATCTGTAGGGCCCGAGGCCTTCAGAGGAAAAAAAAAAAAAGCAGCAGCTGATCATCACTGGACTCACTGAACCCCAATTTTTGACCTGCAGCTTGTTGCAAGGAAAGAGGCAAGGAAAAATTGCAATGACAAAATTGCAGAGACACAAACATGAACCTAGACTGAGATGATACGTCATTCCTTGTCCTAGTTAGGCAGGAATCCTCACTCAAAGATAGAAAGATATTCTCATCGCTGCGACAGAAGAGAGTTGCAAACCGATGAGGACAGAACAAGTGAAGACCCTCATTCAGATCACACACACACAAACAAACATGGGTTTAAAAGCACACAAAATTTCACAAAGCCACTTGACAGTACAGTATGCTTAATATTGACTTCCTGCTTAATGCTCCTCACAACGCAAATTATGTTACATTTGCTAGTTAGCACACATTCTCTCTCTTTTTTTTTGTTTTTTTTTTCCCCAGGAAGATTCAAGAGTTGAATTCAAGGAAAAACTTTTCCGGGCCATTCAGATGTTCTCCTGAAGCCACCCAAAGAGGGTTCTGCTTTCCAGGGTTCTATCCCCATCAATCCCCGACTTCTCCATAGCTTCGCAGTATTTCAGAACTGCCTGGAAAAGGTCTCCCACTCGCCAGCCTTTCTCCTGCAAGGTCTTTGAAAGCTAGAAGGAAAAAAAAAATGGAGGACAATTAAGAAACCCAATAGCGGATTGCTGAAAATATCAGTGCCCAAGGGACATGCCAGTGCATGTCTCACCCTATAGGAACAAAAGAGGAGGTTGGAGAACTTCACCACCGATTTGAAGGACATGTTTTCCTCGTCATATCTACCTGACCCACAAAACATGAGGTTGGAGAACTTCATCATCCTCTGAAGGACATATTTTCCTAGTCATATCTACTTGACCCACAAAACAGAAGGTTGAAAAACTTCATCATTCTTTGAAGAACATTTTTTCCTAGTCAAATCTACCTAACCCACAAAAGAAGTTGGAGAGCTTCATTCCCCTGCTTTGAAGGAGCGTGTTTTTCCCAGTCGTATCTACCTGGCCCACCTGAGCAGGGAGGCAGGGAATGTTATGGATCTCCTCTCTTAAAGCGGTCCATCTGGTGGGACAAAGAAGGGCCTTCTCTGTAGTGGTTCCCTTGCTGTGGAACATCACCCTCGTGGAGATTAGACTGTCCCCCACTTTGACACTCTTTCTCGAGGCCCTGAAGACATGGTTCTGCCAATGGGCCTGGGGACCTCAAAGAAATATGGAGCCCATCAAGTGGCTGGTCTGATTGTTGTTGTCAGTCCAGTTGTCTTTTGAAAAGCACCTTTGGGACAACCACGAATGATTGAGAACCTCCATAGACACGATTGCTACTGTTGAGCTAGAAAATAGATATTTCTACACTTCTACACACTGACCTACAACCAGCCTATGAACCCTTCAGAATCCAAATCAACCACACAGCCAACCAGAGATGGCACCAACCCTCAACCAACCCATGAAACCCCCACCAGCAGTCTGCCTCCCAATGAACCTGACCTGATGAAAGACCCATCACGAGACTCTCACTGATGACTCACACCTGACCCATCACAAGACCCTCACGTGACACACCTGAAACTCCTATCAACAGAGGACACTGACATCCCCTATGCTCCGCTGAAGGTGTTACCTAGCCTGGTAATGAAACATTTGGAAAACAACCCACAAGCTGTCAGAAATGGTGTAGGGTGTCCTGTTTGGGCGGAGGGTTGGACTAGATGACCTACAAGGTCCCTTCCAATTCTGTTCATCTGTATCTGTATCTAAGTTCGGAGAACGAATCTTCACCCTCATAGATATTTCTATAATTGGGTATCCTCAAAACCTGGTTTTCACTTCCTTAAACGTGTTTTTCAGAAAGATATTCCCAAGAGTTCCAATGACCAGGATTTTTGTTATTAGTAGGCAACAGCTAAAAAAATAAAAGATGTTGTGCACAAATCAATTCACTGGTAACAGTCCTGAATAAACTGGCATTCGACAATTGCTTGGATGGATACGAAAATATCTCTCTTTCCATCCTTCCATGACATAAAGTGTGGTTTCTTTGGTGAATTTACTCTATTGTCAGGGGAAACCACTGACTCCAGAGTGGCACATTTATGGAAGCGTAAAGATCCACAAGGCAGAAATCAAAATTTCCAACGACAAGCCAAAGTTGTGTAGTTCAAACACTTTCCTGCTCAGAGGCTGTGAGGAAAAGTTTCCTCGCCTTACAGCTTGAATAAAAACACATGTGTGGGATGCAGAAGGCAACATAGTTTGCTATCTGGGATGAAAACTGGAATTTTGAAGGGGGAAAAAATGTGAAAGTTCCTTTGGACCAAACACATCACACTGTATTAATCCTGTGTCCTTTTGTGAATTGTTCTAACAAAAAATATTTCACTTTGGATGTCAACTGGATGACCCTGGTAGGTTTCTGAGAATCTCACTGCATCAACTTTATTTATAAGTCTGTAGAAATAAATTCTTGGTCCTCCAGGTCCTGATTGTCCCAAAGGTACTTTTTCAGGAGGCAACTGGACTTTTCTTGTTTTTTTCTTTTGAAGACGTTTCGCTTCTCATCCAAGAAGCTTCTTCAGTTCTGACTGAAAGGTGGAGGATGGAAGGATTTACATTCCTTGCAGACAGCTGGACATTTGCATCCTTTTCTAAGTACCATTCAGGATAAATAGCTGTTGAGTCTCTTGAAAAGCTCCAGTGATGGAGCATCCACAACTTCTGGAGATAAGTTGTTTCACTGATTCATTGTTCTATCAGGAAATTACTCCTTAGTTCTAAGTTGGATCTCTCCTTGATTAGCTTCCATCCATTGTTTCTTGTCCTGCCCTCAGGGGCTTTGGAGAATAGCTTGACTCCCTCTTCTTTGGGGCAGCCCCTGAGATACTGGAACACTGCTATCATGTCTCCCCTAGTCCTTCTTTTCATTAAACTAGACATACCCAGTTCCTGCAACCGTTCTTCATATGTTTTAGTCTCCAGGCCTTTAATCATCTTTGTTGCTCTTGTCTGCAATTTTTTCCAAAGTCTCAACACCTTTTTTTTGTAATGTGATAACCAAAACTGGATGCCGCATTCCATACTTTATAGTACCACTTTATAAAACCTTGGAAGTGTCCAGAATTCCATTTAAATTCCAGGCCTCCAAGTCAGTTTTCAGTCCTGGACAATATTTTTTAAGAATTAGGGTTGCTATCGCCTCCTTCTTCATAGGGCTGAGAGAAGAGTCGAGATGGCGCAGTGGTTAGAGTGCAGTACTGCAGCTACTTCAGCTGACTGGCAGATCAGCGGATCAAATCTCACCGGCTCAAGGTTGACTCAGCCTTCCATCCTTCCGAGGTGGGTAAAATGAGGACCCAGATTGTTGGGGGCAAGATACTATTTAGTATACTGTCTTTGGTGTAAGCCGCCCGGAGTCCTCGGAGAGTGGGCGGCATAGAAATATGACTAATAAATAAATAAAATAAAAATAAGGCCTGTCTCAAGATCACCCAGAGTTGCTTCACAATTCCACAAATGTTTCAATACGCCCTCTGACTCACCTACGAATTAGCCAGCGTATTTTACTTCGATGCGACTTTTTAAAACAACAACCAAATTCTAGAACGGCTGCGCACGATTCCGTAGAAATCCTTGAGGTTTCTAAACCACGACTGCCTGAAGGATTAACCAAAATGGCTTCTAATGAGTTGAGTTTGGGGCAGGTCATCCTGAGGGGGGAGGACAATCCCATTGCTTAATTGCAGACTGCGAGTTTGTACAAATCAAGATGTGGTTGTCCATAATTGCAGGTGAAATATGATCTATAGTATACAAACAATCAAGTACCTGGAAGGGAAGGTTTTTTTAAAAAAAAGAAAGAAAGAAAAGACCACAGAGCTTAGATCACAATGAGGTCATTATCTGCTTAAGGATGAAGACAAAGGGAGGATGATATTGCAAAGCATTTTACCATTCAAAGGAAGAAAATGAAAGTGGATTCAAAGTCACATTTAAGCAGATGGGCAAAAATATCAGATTAAGGTCATCATCAAGCCTTAACAGCATAACAGAATTGGAAGGGACCTTGGAGATCTTCTAGTCCAGCCCGCTACTCAAGCAGGAAATCCTATACCTTTTCAGGATAAATAGCTGTCCAGTCTCTTCTTGAAAAGCTCCAGTGATGGAGCAACCACAACTTCTGGAGGCAAGTCGTTCCACGGATTAATTGTTCTCACTATCAGGATATTTCTCCTTAGTTCTAGATTATTCTCTCCTTGATTAGTTTCCACCCATTGCTTCTTGACCTGCCCTCAGGTGCTTTGGAGAATAGGTTGTCCCCCTCTTCTTTGGGGCAGCCCCTCAAATATTGGAAGACTGGTATCATGTCACTCTTAGTCCTTCTCTTCACTAGACTAGACATATCTAGTTCCCTCAATTGTTCATCGTATGTTTTAACCTCCAGTCCCCTAATCATCTTTGTTGCTCTTCTCTGCATCTTTCGTAGATATTCATGTTCCTAAATAAATTAATTATAGTAATTTAATTTTGTCTGATATTTTCAAGCAGGGATTGGTAAAAATATCAGGTTAGGGTCTTCATCTGACCATCATCAAACCTTCAATTGTTCCCCCACCCCCTAGAATTATGCAATTAGGCATGTTTGATCACCAAATATACACAATCTATCATCTTCCGTTTCTGTTATGTTACAGTAGTGGCCAAAATTGTGGAAACCTTTTGGGAAAAGTGTATTTTTGAGGTTTGATGGCTAACACCACTTTTTTTTTTTTGCAGTTTCAAGATAATCCTATTCCACTGCTGGAATGGCCTGGGAATAGCCCAGATCTTAACCCAATCTTAAACCGGCTAAAGAAACTTGTTAGTCAGAAGCGACCCAGCAATAAAACCCAGTTAATAGAAGCCATCATTCAATCTTGGTTTCACATGATAACAGCTGCAAAACTAAAAGACTTGGTTCACTCCATGGGAAGACGTTGTAAGGCCGTCATTCATGCTAAAGGTTACCCAACGAAGTATTAACTGACATGGAGATCATTTTTGTATATCTTGTTTTTTCTATGTGTTTCACTTTTCTTCTTTACACCGTAACTGCTATTCTAATAGCAAATCCTTCATAAAAGTTATTGCATTACATTCTTTATTAAATTATCTTTCTATTGATATATAATTTTATGGCACTACTGCAAAAAAAAATAAATGGTGTTATTAGCTAGTGTTAGAAAATACACTTTTCCCAAAAGGTTTCCACAATTTTGGCCACTGCTGTACATATATCTATTTACACAAATGAAGGTAGAAATAACAAAAAGCATTTTTTACTTTATAATAACCATTCTGTGTTCTTGACACTGACGATTCTCTTAAACATTGAATATTTAAACAGGAGGGTAAGCTGAGCTTCAGAGGGAGCTCTCGCTGAAAAGGCAACAGGGAAAAAAATAAGAATTAAGTGTAGCTGTTGTGACAGGAAGCAGAAATAAACAAGCAGCAAGAATTGTTGACTTGAAGGTAGTCAACAGGAATAAGAATGCAATGAACTTGAAGGAAACATTCAAATCAACCAGGCTGTTTTTAGTGCAGAAGGCAAATTAGCAGGCCACTACAGGTCGCCCAAAGAAAATTAGGGGATAACCATTTTATAAAAATGCCTCAGGAAATGCATTATGACTGTACAGTTTTTTCTCACCAGACAAGCATGAGAAAAGGGATTCTGAACCTTTGCAATGTTGGCCAGCGGAAATATGAAATTTAAGGGGAACATCAGGATGATAAAAGACAAAAGGGGTCGGATCTTTGTATTGCTGATTTGGGATCATTTTGAGATTCAGACTCAAAATTTTGAGATGCCAAAATGAATTAGCTATAGTTTTATATTCGTATTCCGTCCAGAAGGAAAAAATACTGGATGGCCAAAAAGACAGAGGGGGGGGAGTTAGGGAGGGAGAGAGGGAGAGAAAGAGAAAGAGAAAGAGAGAGGGAGGGAGGGAGGGAGGGAGAGAGAGAGAGAGAGAGAGAGAGAGAGAGAGAGAGAGAGAGAGAGAGAGAGAGATAGGAAGAGGGAAAGGGAGAGAGAGAAAGAACTAAAGAAAAAAGAGAAAGAGAAAGAGAAAGAGAGAGGGACAGAGAGAAGAGAGAGAAAGAGCGAAAGAAAGAGAAAGAAAGAGAGAGAGAGAAAGAGAGAGAGAGAAAGAGGGAGATAGGGAGAGGGAGAGAGAGAGAAAAAGATAAAGAGTGAAAGAGAGTGAGAGAAAGAGAAAGAGAGCAGGACAGAAAGGGACAGAGAGAGGGAGGGAGGGAGAGAGGAAAAAAAAAGAAAGAGTGAAAGAGAGCGAAAGAAAGAGAAAAAGAGAGGGACCGAGGGAGGGAGAGAGGGTGAAAGAGAGAGAGGAAGGAAGGAAGGAAGGAAGGAAGGAAGGAAGGAAGGAAGGAAGGAAGGGAGAGAGAGATAGGGAGAAGGAGAGGGAGAGAGAGAAAGAGAGAGAGAGAAAGAAAGAGAGAAAGAGAGAGTGAGAGAAAGAGAAAGAGAGCAGGACAGAGAAAGGGACAGAGAGGGGGAGGGAGGGAGAGAGAGAAAAAGAAGAAAGAGTGAAAGAGCACGAAAGAAAGAGAGGGACGGAGGGAGGGAGGGAGAGAGGGTGAGAGAGAGAGAGGAAGGAAGGAAGGAAGGGAGAGAGAGAGATAGGGAGAGGGAGAGAAAGAGAAAGAGAGAGAGAAAGAGAAAGAGAGAGAGAAAGAGAGAGAGAGAGAGAAAGAGAGAGAGAGAAAGAGGGAGAGAGGGAGAGGGAGAAAGATAAAGAGCGAAAGAGAGCGAGAAAGAGAGAGAGAGGGAGGGAGGGAGAGAGGGTGAGAGAGAGAGAAGATAAGTAAGTAGGTAGGTAAGTAAGCAGGCAATTTTGCTATCAGGGAATAATATTTAAGCATTATTAATCAATACAGATGCAAAAAAAACTGTTAAAAAAATATGCACGCAACAAACTCATTCTTTCGCTAAAGCGGTTCACTGCTTTTATTGGCTGTTGCTTCTAAATATACGACCAATTCGCTCTTGTTCTCCAAAAGGTCTTGAATTATATTTCTAGCAAAAAAAATATGGTTTATAGCCAAGCGGACTATCTATTTTCCACAGTAGGAAAAAAGACGATTCTATTGCCAAGTACAGGTGGGTCTCGACTTACGGCCACAATTGGGCCCAACATTTCTGTTGCTAAGGGAGACAGCGGTTCAGTGAGTTTTGACCCATTTTACGATCTTTCTTGCCACGGCCGTTAAGCGAATCACTGCCTGGTTGTTAAGCGAATCTGGCTTCCCCATTGGCTTTGCTTGTCAGGAAGTCACCAAAGGGGATCACGTAACCCGGGACCCAGCAACCGTCATAAGTACATGCCAGTTGCCAAGCCTCTGGATTTTGATCACGTGACCACAGGGGATGATGTGTGAAAAACGGTCGTAAGTTCCTTTTTCCGGTGCCGTTGTAACTTTGGTCACTAAATGAACTGTTGTAAGTTGAGAACTATCTGTAATATCCAGCTCATTCTGGTGAACTGTTGTGACCCAGGCCCACGTAGTTAATATTAAATACAAAACAGTTCCAAAAAACAAACAGATTTTATTAAAATAGCTGAGAATCAACTCATTCTCAGCGTATTCCAAATTAAATGAAAGCAAATTCTTCAAAACACCATTCCTCAGTTTATCTCTGACCTTGGGATAATTAGGCAAACTGCCAAAGGCTTTTCTTGGCAAAAGTTCAGAAGCAGACAACAAGAAAGAAATACATCCAAACACGAAGCAAATCTCTCAACATTGTTTTCCGGCAAACAGGCCAAGAGTCGTTGCTGGTCTTTTAAGCCTTATGGGAGGGGCCAATCATCTCTTGGCCTTTCTCCCGAGTCGTCCTCTTTGCGTTAGCTGCTCTTGCCTTCTGGCAGCTCTTCTCATGTGTGCACTAGGAACAGGCTCCTCCTGTTCCTCTGCCTCTCTGCTGTCAGCCTCTGGAGGCTCCGAAGTCCGCACATCACTCCCCGATGGCCCTGGCCCCATCTCTGCCTCCGACGCAGAGCCCTCATCTGGGCCTTTCCCAGCCTCCAGGACTGGCCCATGTTCTTCCTCAGCCTCATCGCTGTCCGACTCTGCTGCCAGCTCCACAGGCTGCTGGAGGACCACAACATGAACATACAGAGGCATGCGAGGTTTAGACACCCCTAAAAACCCCTCCCGTTTCTTAACGAACAAAGCAAAAGTAAGAACTAAAATTAAATTCAGAAGACAGATGGTCCAATTCTCTTGTTAGGTAATCTGTTGTTAGAAAAATGAGTCTGCCTTGTATTTTACCCCTTCATGATCTGGCAAATGGGAAGCTTCCGCTTTGGGTTTGGAAGTGACCACAATTTCTTGTTACGTTCAAACACGGGTTGATTTTAATTAACCACAATTAGAAAAAAAGCCTCCACAATTCTCCATGTTTGGACACTGTGAAGAAAGAGAGATGGCTTACCTAGAATTGAGGCTCTTCTAATAATCACCTGCCCGGAAGCATTTTCCTCGCCTCTTACAGGAGGAAGAAAAACAAGCAAGGCCAAAGTGATATAAAATGGTTCGAAAAACAAAACTTAATTATCTTGTGGTTTGGGATCTGACTGCTAAGAATCCAGTTAAGGGAGAATGAAAAGCAGAGGGAAGAAATGAAGAGAAGAGACAAGGTCGTTGTAGGGAGATTTTTGAGAGTCCTCTGGACAGCAAGGAGATCCGACTGGTCGATCCTAAAGGAAATCAACCCTGATTGTCCTTTGGGAGGACAGATCCTGAAGCTGAAGCTCAAATATTTTGGCCGCCTAAGGCAGAAGACAGGACTCCTTGGAGAAGACCCTGAAGTTGAGAAAGATGGAAGGCCAAAGGAAAAGGGGAAGGCAGATGATGAGATGGTTATAGTGAGTGTCATCAACGCAATTGGCAAAGTCTGGGAGACAATGGAGGACAGGGAGACCTGTCCTCTACTGGCCACTTAATGAGAAGAGAGGACTTTCCCGATATTGGCAAAGTTGGAAGGCCAAAGGAGAAGGGGACGGCAGAGGATGAGATGGTTAGATAGAATCATAGACTGAATGAACTTTAATTTAGGCAAACTCTGGGAGACAACAGAAGATGGAGAGGGCTTGGTATGCTGTGGTCCATGGGGTCACGAAGAGTAAGACATGGCCTAGTCTTGTCATGTCATAGAATCAAGATCAGGTGAAGTATTAGTATCGCTTTGTAAAAAACCTAGTAAGACCACACCTGGAATATTGCAGCCAATTTTGGCCACCACACTACAGAAAAAGATGTTGAGACTTCGGAAAAAGTTCAGAGAAGAGCAACTAAGACGATCAAAGACCTGGAGACTAAAACATATAAAGAACGGTTGCAATGGTCCGTGGGTCACAAAGATTTGAAGATGACATCGTGATGGAATGAGCATAAATTAAACTCCGTTCCCTGGAACATGCTAGGGCAACATTAACCTGTGGTTCCAAGAAATGTATCTTTGAAAACTATGTGTCAGTATTCTGAGGGATGCCCTAATTAAATCATGAGTCTCAAGCCAAGCTTCAAAAGAAATCCAGTTATTTATTAGGAGCTTCATGTTCACAGGTTCCCAAGTGAAGCCAGCTCTGACCCTACGTAATTTATGCTCCAATTATGACCCTGTTTCCCTCCTCTCCCCAGGGTGTGTTATCAATCACATTCGCCAACAGAGCAATTTCGTGGGTTGTAGAGGTCACTCCCCTCAGCTGCTGTAGGTATCCCTGGGATACAGCCTTGAGAGAGATAAGTGTGGAATGTACATCTGTCTTTGGCTGCTGTGCCATTTCGCTGATTTCCCATCCCCTCTGGCCTATGGCAACTCGAGAGCAGTCCAGAGATGCTTTGTGAGTTGACACTATGTATGAACGGGTTCCACACTGCTTTTTCATCAAGGGAAGGGTTCCTTCAAGCGTTTGAAGGCCGAAGACCAAGTCCAAGTAGAATTATATGTAAGCTTGTACTGGGGCTGCAATTTTGCTACTCACAAGAACAAACTCCCCGGGTGTGTCCTCATGGAAACGCAGCTCAGGCACATCTGCCTCCGAAGCACTCAGCCACTGCAGCGTCATTCTCAGCTGAGGATCCACCATGCATGGTCCAACGTCCACATTCACAACGACCAAGGCTTTGGAGGGTTTCCTCAACTCTAGGACAAGCCAAGGAAAAGGGAAAATTAAGTCTATTCGCCAGACATTTTAGTCAACGGATGATGGAAAGCATTTTGCAAAGAGAGCCAATTGCTGCTAGTGCACGATGGGAAAAGCAATGAGGTTAGGCATGTTTGTTAATTACATCAAATTATACAAAGTGGTAAAAAAAGGGGGGGAGAAAGAAAATAAGAGATCTTTGCAAACTGGATGAAAGGGAAACGAATGGCAATTATAGTTCAATTTCAAGTAAATTCGAAGTGCTATATCTCCCTCTTTCTCTTCTTCCACTCTCTCTCCTTCTCTCTCTCCCTCTCTTATTCCACTCTCTTCTCTCTCCCTCTCTCTCTCTTCTTCCACTCTCTCCTTCTCTCTCCTCTCTTCTTCCACTCTCTCTCCCTCTTTCTCTTCTTCCTCTCTCTCTCTTCCTCTTCTTCCACTCTCTCGTTCTCTCCTCTCTCCCTCTCTCTTCTTCCACTCTCCTTCTCTCTTCTCTCTATTCTTCCACTCTCTCTCTCCCTTTCTCTTCTTCCTCTCGCCCTCTCTTCTTCCACTCTCTCTCTCCTCTCTCTCTCTTCTTCCACTCTCTCTCTCCGTCTCTTCTTCCTTTCTCCCTCTCTCTTCTTCCACTCTCTCTCCTTCTCTCTCCTCTCTCTCCCTCTCTCTCTTCTTCCACTCTCTCTCCTTCTCTCTCCTCTCTTCTTCCACTCTCTCTCCCTCTTTCTCTTCTTCCTCTCTCCCTCTCTCTTCTTCCACTCTCTCTCTCCTTCTCTCTCCTCTCTATCTCCCCCTCTCCCTCTCTCTCTTCCACCACTCTCTCTCCTTCCCCCCCTCATCTCTCTCTGATTCACATATATATTGGGTTCAAAATCCTCCCAATCAACAATAGACACAATTCTAACAGCTAAGAAACGGCAGATTGTGAAAAAGAACTGAGTAAACAAAGACTAAGAAAGACAATCCTGTTTGGCCTTCCATGTATCCAACTAAGACTAAGGATTAAACCGTTTTTCTGTGACAGTTCACAAGACACAAGGCAGATGGGTGGTTTTTTTTAAATCAGAATTATGCAGGTTAAATTAACTTTTTGCTGGAAAGGTGAAGAATGGGGGAGAAAAGGATTATTTTGGTCACCATGACGTAAAAAAGATGTGGAGACTCTAGAAAGAGTGCAGAAAAGAGCAACGAAGATGATTAGGGGACTGGAGGCTAAAACATGAAGAAAAGTTGCTGGACCTGGTAGGTCTAGTTGGGTGAAAAGAAGGACTAGAGGTGACATGAGAGCGGTGTTCCAATATCTCAGGGGCTGCCACAAAGAAGAGAAAGTCAAGCTATTCTCCAAAGCACCAGAGGGCAGGACAAGAAGCAACGGATGGGAACTAACCAAGGAGAGAAACAACCTAGACCTAAGGAGTAACTTACTAAAAGTGAGGACAATTAACCAATGGAACTGCTTGCCACCAGAAGTTGTGGGTGCTCCATCACTGGAGGTTTTTATGAAGAGACTGGACAGCCATTTGTCTGAAATGGTATAGGGTCTCCTGCCTGAGCAGGGGGTTGGACTAGAAGACCTCCAGGGTCCCTTCCAACTCTGTTATTCTGAAAGCGGTTGGCCTTTCAAAGTAACCCGTTATCTACCGTTAAACTGTCCTTATTGTATAGACAATTAAAGGGTTAATTAAAAATAAAATAAAATAAAGGGTTCCATCAGTTGTCGAAACGGTGTAATATCTGGCTTTGTTGACTTTAAATTTAGCAGGGAGCAATTGTTCAGTTAAAAAAGAAGGCCCACTAATGTCCATAAGATGGAGCTAGACTTGTTGTGTTCATTTGGGAAACGTGAATCCGAGTAACTTAAGGCCGGGCCTCCGAGTAAAACCCGAGTTTGTGGTCCATTGCAGCTGAGAATATTACACAACACGTACAGATGGTTTTCAGACAGATGAGGAGCACCGTTCTCACCCAGGATTGACCAGTTTTTGAGGTTGGTTCCAATTAAGTCTTTAATCAGGCATTCACACTGACCCACTCCTTACAATTTCAGTGGCTCTTTCAACCTGCTTTCCTCTTTTGTCACCTTGCCATTTTCCCGTCTGCCATTTTCTCTATCCCAGAAATAAGTGAGAAAAGACGAAACAGATGTGCAGTCTACAAAAGACATCTGCGCAGAAGCACCCCTGGGTAGACTTAAGGTGTATCAGAATACAGAATAACAAGAGTTGGAGGGGACCTTGGAGGTCTTCTAGTCCAACCCCCCAGCTTAGGCAGGAAACCCTATACCATTTCAGATGAATGGTTGTCTAATCTCTTCTTAAAAACCTCCAGTGATGGAGCGCCCACGTCTGGAGGCAAGTTGTTCTACTGATTAATTGTTCTCACTCTCAAGAAACTTCTCCTTAGTTCTAGGTTGCTTCTCTCTTTGATGAGTTTCCACCCATTGCTTCTTGTCCTGCCTTCGGGTGCTTTGGAGAACAGGTTGACCCCCTCTTCTTTTTCTGGCAACCCCCTCAAATACTGGAACACTGCTATCATGTCATCCTGAATCCTTATTTTCATTAAACTAGCCATGCCCAGTTCCTGCAACCATTCTTCATATGTTTTAGCCCCTAATCATTGCTTCTTGTCCTGCCTTCAGGTGCTTTGGAGAATAGCTTGACTCCCTCTTCTTTGTGGCAGATCCTGAGATATTGGAAGACTGCTATCATGTCTCCCCTAGTCCTTCTTTTCATTAAACTAGACATACCCAGTTCCTGCAACCGTTCTTCATATGTTTTAGCTTCCAGTCCTCTAATCATCTTTGTTGCTCTTCTCTTTGACTTGAAGTCCACAAGTCTTAAAGTGGCCAAGTTTGGAGGCCCCTGAAGTAGACATATACCCAATTCCTGCAATCATTCATCATCATCATCATCATCAGATATTGTTTCCTGATTGCTTATTTGTACCCTATGACTGTCATTAAGTGTTGTACCTTATGATTCTTGACAAATGTTATCTTTTCTTTTATGTACACTGAGAGCGTATGCACCAAAGACAAATTCCTTGTGTGTCCAATCACACTTGGCCACTAAAAAATTCTATTCTATTCTATTCTATTCTATTCTATTCTATTCTATTCTATTCTATTCTATTCTATTCTATTCTATTCTATTCTATTCTATTCCATTCCATTCCATTCCATTCCATTCCATTCCATTCGTTAGGGAATGGCTATTGCCTAACTGGTTGGGTTGGTAATATATATAAACCATTAATGCATGTTTGCAGTCAAAATGTAATGTATAGCTTTAAGACTGTAATGCTGTATTGCATCATACTGTATTCTGATTGGCTAGCTCTGTAGCCAACGTATTTAAGAGGAAGCTTGAATCATGGCTTATTTTTTCTTATTACATTATTATTGCTACCTCTGCTCCTCTCTGCCTGTTCTCTCTGCATGAACACTGATTGATCATTGTTGCTTGTTGTTTTCTACTGTTTTATTGATTGTTTTACTGCTGTACTTGTTCCTGTTTGCAACTCCAAAAAGAACTGTTTTATTGCATATGACTACAACAACTGGTAAGAAGATTTTGTTCTTGGAATATCCCTGGATTGACAATTTAACTATCTTTATCTGTGTATGACCTGGATTGTTTATTGGACTTTGCTTTACTTTTTCCTAAAAGTAAAAGAATATCACAACTCAGTGTGTCTGTGTATTGACAGTGCTTATTCACAATCACCCTCAGCTATTTCTCATGTGCACAAACTTGCTACTCAAGGGTTACTCTGCGCTTATTCCTTAACACTATTCTATTCCATTCCATTCCATTCCATTCCATTCCATTCCATTCCATATTCCTATTCCTATTCCTATTCCTATTCCTATTCCTATTCCTATTCCTATTCCTATTCCTATTCCTATTCCTAATCCTAAACCTAATCCTAATCCTAATCCTAATCCTAATCCTATCCTATGTTTTAGCCTCCAGCTCCCTGGTCATCTCTGCACTCTTTCTAAGAGTCTCAACATCTTCTTCTTTTTTTTGTATCACGGTGACCAAACTGGGAGTACCACTTCCAATATAATCTACATTCACTCCTCTTCGAACTTACCTTCCATGGAATCTTTAAGCTCTTCCTCCTTGTCTTCTGTTCCATCACTAGAAAAGAAGGGAGACCCATGAGAAGCAGAGACCATATTAATCTCTTCGGTGATGCACAGGCCGGGATGAACATTCAAGAAAGAATAGCATGAACTCGACAAAAGTTGTAAGGTATTATGGTGAAAAACAAAATCCTTGCTTCTCACACCATTTCCTGCTTTGCAAATTTCCTGGTTAAATACTTAAAGTCCAACTTTTTTTAAAAAAAAAAAAAGATAAATATCAAATGATTTGAAGAAGAAAATACAGGTAGTCCTTGACTTACGATGGTTCATTTAGTGACTGTTCAAAGTTACAACGGCAATGAACCACAGTGACTTATGAACGTTTTTCACACTTACGACTTTTCCAGCCATCCCCATGTCCGCGTGATCAAAATTCAGACACTTGGCAACTGGTTCGTACTTATGACCGTTGCTGTGTCCACGGGGGGGGGGGTGTCACGCGATCCCCTTTTTGCGACCTTCGGACAAGCCAAGGCAGTGAGGGAAGCCGGATTCACTTAACAACCGAGGCAAGAAAGGTGGTAAAATGGAGGTGAAACTCGCTTAAACAAACGCCTCGTTTAACCACAAAAATTGGGGGCTCCATGGGGGCCGTAAGTTGGGGATGACCTGTATTGCTTCAAATGTCCACACAACGTTTCCAAGGGGCAGCTCTGACAGCAAGGAGAACGATCGGGAACTCGGTAAAAAGAAAAAAGAAAAATCAGAAATATTGCGGGAAGCAAGCTCTTATTCTTAGCAAGACATAATCGACAGGAGATAGGACAAGCAAGCCGGACATGCACAACATCGATCGGATGTTTGTTGTCGTCTCTGCAAAGGCATTCACACCGCCACACAATCAAATGGATCCCCCGCTCTTTATGGAATTGGTTAAGGAACAGTACGATTGTTAAGAAGTGAGAAGCACGTCGACAGTGAAATCGCCAGATTTAAAGGCCCCCCCCGATTGTTGGTCTTGAAAAAGTAATCACGGCCATGCATGAAAAACACAAGGGGGGGGACCGTCCTGCTGTTGGGTCTTCATTTGACCAACCTGTCGGATGTCGAAAAGGACAAATTCTCCTCATACAAATCTCCTTCTAAACCAAGACTGCTCCAGCTACTGCTGTTACCATTACTGCCAGGAAAGAAGAGAAGAGGACTGAACTCAGAGAAAATAAATAGTTAGCGCCAACCAGAACTTCCTATGGACTAGTGCAGGGCTGGGCAATTGTGGCTCTTTTACAACCTGTGGACTTCAACTCCCAGAATTCCTGAGACGCCAACTGTCTCAGGAATTCTGGGAGTTGAAGTCCACAGGTTGTAAAAGAGCCACAATTGCCCCCCCCCTGCACTAGTGGATGGCCTTAGATCAGGGGTATCAAACTCAAGGCCCGTGGGCCAGATCCGGTCCGCGATGTTGTCGGATCTGGCCCACGCAGCCACTGTGGAAACGGTAAGGGCCTGGCCCATGGCACTTCAGCCAGCAGGCCCACCAAGTCCCGGCAGGGGCACGCACGCACAGGAGTCAGCAGGCGCGCACAAGCCCAGCCCACCCCATCCCCGGCATGAGCGCTTGCCGACTTCACACATGCGTCTGCCGGGATGGCGTGGGCCGGGCCTGTGCGCGGGTATGCACCTGCTGGGATTGGGTGGGCCTGGCTGAAGCGATGTAAGCCGGCCCCTTACTGTTTCCAGGACGACTGAGCTTATCGGCCTTTCAGGTGTGCACGCGTGGGGGGGGGGGAGGTGTCCAACAGCAGGGGCTGGCCTCCAGGAATCTTCAGCCTGGCCCATTCTATCATGGCAGGCGCACATGTGTGCAGGAGTCAGCTGGGATGGTGGGGGCAAAGCCTGCGTGCACATGCGCCCACTGATTCTTGCACGCGCGTGAGCCTGTGAACTCCTTCCCCCCGCCACCAGCCCATGGAGGACAACTAGAATGCTGATCCGGCCTGCAATTTGATACCCCTGCCTTAGATGGATTATGGAGGTGCTGCACCACTTTTGAGAGGCGTCCAAGAACGACAAGCAAGAATGACCTTCAGGAGAAGGAAAAGCCAGTTCACGAGTATTTTTTTTTCTCCCGCCGCCAAATCTGTGAAGGTCTATCTCGAAGGTCCAGTAGAGGACCTTCAACCTTGAAAGCAAGGCATCTGAGAAGATGGAGATGGTAGGTCATGCATGAAAGCAAGGTGGCGTCAACAGATGCTTGTCGTTAAAAAAAAAAACCAGAAAAGTCAAGAAACTGAGTCGCCAGATTTACCTACTTTATTTTCTCAGATTACTTCTAGATCTGGTCTCTCTTTGGGTCTAGAAGCACTTAACAGCCCTCTCTAAGTGATTTACAGAGTCAGCCTCTTGCCGCCAACAATCTGGGTCCTCATTTTACTGACTTCGGAAGGATGGAAGGCTGAATCAACCTTGAGCTGGTCAGGATCAAACTCCTGGCAGTGGGAATGGTTTTTATAGCAATAACATTAGCACTTAGGACTTATATACCGCTTCACAGTGCTCTACAGCCCTCTCAAAGCGGTTTACAGAGTCTGAATCTTGCCCCCAATAATCTGGGTCCCCATTTTATCCACCTCGGAAGGATGGAAGGCTGAGTCAACTTTGATCCGGTCAGGATCGAACTCCTGGCAGTGGGCAGAGTCAGACTGCAATACTGCATTTTAACCACTGCGCCACGAAGGCTTTTGGGTAACAAATGCCTTACCTCACAGTTAAATCATTCGACATTTAAAAAACACCAAGCTAAAGTCTGTTGAAGTCAACCCTAGACCTTAACGGTGTAAGAAGGGTTGGTCAAACCAGCTCATCAAAACTGCACATTAAACATTCATTCTGGAGAAGTTCGGTCACTAAGAGTTGACACCGATTGATGGGACGTCACCAGTCAACATTAGAAACAGATTTTAATTACCTATCGCTGAGGTGGAGAAAGCTGCTGCTCTCATCTGGATGTTCATCATCAAAACTCAAGTTCGACCAGCTGCCGGTGCTGTCATCTCCAGTTTGCTGGCTAACCACAGATTCAGCAAAATTTGGTCCCTCAGTTTCCATGGTGCTAATATAGGTAAGCAGGGTAGAATCACTGTTTGTCATTGCATTCCGCATACCTGACCTTCCTTCAGTGTTGATCACCCCTGGAACCCACTCCAGAGGTCTCCTCAAATTCCAATGGCTGTTTCAGAAAGATGAAACAAGCATCATGACTTCAGCCCCGCCCCTTATATGTTTTTGTGTATAGACTGGAGTAATAAATCTTCTGAACTACATCCTAACATACGGTTCCTGATTCTTGGCACCTGACATTAATCTAGTCAACTGAAGTTCAATAGTAAATTGGCGCCAGAATTCAATAGCATTCAAGAGAGGTTGGACTTAAGACTGCTTGTGGGAATGTTATGACTCTAGGCTGATGACTTGTTTAACTCCACTCTCCTTCCCTTCTCCTAATCTAGTCAACTGAAGTTCAATGGTAAATTGGTGCCAAAATTCAAGAGAGGTTGTACTTAAGACTGTTTGTGGGAATGTAATGACTCTAGGCTGATGACTTGTTTAACTCCGCCCCCACCAGCTCTGCCTCTCTCCTTCTAATCTAGTCAACTCAAGTTCAGTACTAAATTGGCGCCAGATAAGGATCAACGGCATTCAAGAGGGGGTGGATTTAGACCATTTTTGGGAACGTAATGATTCTAGGCCAATGACTTGTTTAACTCCTCCCCCTGCTCTGCTTCTTCTAATTTAGTCAACTCAAGTGCGATATTAAATTGATGCCAGATCAAGGTCAATGGAATTCAAGAGGAGTTGGACTTACACGGTTTGTGGGAACATAATGACTCCAGGCTGATGACTCATTTAACTCTTTCCCCCCACTCTCTTCTCCTAATCTAGTCAACTCAAGTTCAACTCTAAATTGGCGCCAGATAAGGGTCAGCAGAATTCAAGAAGAGTTGGACTTAAGACTATTTATGGGAACATAATGACTTTAGGCTGATGACTCATTTAATTCTGCCCCACCCCAACTCTGCCTGCTCTTCTCCTACAGTTTATATCCCCTGCAAAAACCAACCTTACCTTATATTGATGGCTGGAGCAATATTTGTCATGCAAGAAGTCATAATTTCTGTGGTTAGACTTTCAGCAAAACTGATTCCATCCTGACTGATTCCGCTATCCGCTGTCAAACTGGTGTTGCTGAGCTGCCTCCTCGCTCGATCCAACGTGACAGGTGCAAGGTTTTCAGCAAATAGGAGCTTCTCCTCCATATCCACATGAATTTTGGGAATGTCCAAATGAAGCACATGAGATTTAGGCAAGGTGATGCTTACACTCCCATCTGAAGACTGTCTAACAGGAAGATCTCGTCCAGCTAGCGCCAGAGATGAACCGCCAATGCAGGTTTGATGTTCTTTCAAACTGCAGTGTTTGCAGGCAGCTGTAGAAAATGGGATCATTTTTTCTTCATAGGTTATCCTCTCTCCATTTGTCCAGCCTTCAGGAGCTTGCCGAGTAGCTGATCCTAAACTCACTTCTAAAGTATCATCTACGATCTTCTTCGCATATCGGTCTACGGCTTGTAAAATGTTCCCTTGGTAGGTAGAGTCCCTCAAACTCTCCGTGCTGTGATACAGCTTTTGCTTACAACGGGAAGAAGACAGTCTGTGACTCCACATTGTTTTGAAATCGGCGACTTTATCGTCTCTAGGTGGTTGGTACAAGCAAGAATCCGTTAAAGATTTGGGTAAACTCGTTGTGGACATGAACGCCCTTCTGGCATCCGAGGTGACCGTACAAGCAAGAGATTCCGAAAAGTCAAGCAACTTTGAAAGTTCAGGCCCATGTAAGGGACATCTGCTCCTCCAAGGTTGCTTCGCGAGATGAAGCATCATGCCATTTTTCTGATTCTTTTGATCTAAGTCCTGGTTTGCTGCCTCGAACAACTCAAGCTTACTGTTTAGCTTGAAGCTCTTTTCCGCAGCAACCTTTCTACTGGGCTTTGACCGGAGTTTCCTGGCGGCTTGCTGCATTCCAGACCTCACCGTTTTGTAAGCAAGCCTGCTGGCAAAATTATCCATGATGAGGTCCCCGTGGCCACCTTCCTGTTTCAAAACCCGAATGATGTGGTCGGTGTACTCATCCGTCACGCTTTCGCAGCTGGGATATTTGGAGTTGAGCCCCGAAGCTTCTGGATTCAGGGGCACAGGAAGAACACAGCCGTCTGGTTCTCTAGAACATGGCTTCGGCCTTTTGTCTTTGGACCAAGATTCATGATAATTTCTTTTCAGGTGAAAGCAATCGCCCTCGTAATTAACGTGACGGCGGCTCAGAAGTTTACAATGTCTTGAGTTGAGCCTTTTCTTGGCTTCTCGGATGACCCTCCCAGCCATTTCACCAGCGTAAATGCACAAAGCGGGGGTGGTTTTTTCCAAAACGTTACCAAATGTGGAATGCCCACCTCTTTGGTCTTCCATGCTTACTTGAAAGTATCTCCTCTTCTCCATCTGAGTAGCTTTATCTTCTAAACGGGAAGAGGCCTGTTCGGTTGCCATGGAAATGATACAAGTAGCTAGATGATCAGCGTAATCTATTGTCGGTCCTGAAGGTTGAATTTGCTCTAACAATGTTTCGGACTGTTCCTCAACTTCCTTGTTTTCTACTTCTTCGGAGAGAGACCGCATTAATTTCAACATAAACTCTTCCTTTTCTAAGTTTTCACATTCTGGAGTGTATATTCCATCTGTTTCCGATACGTAAGGAGTCGAAGGGGGTGTAGCAGGCGCAAACTCCTTTGCTAATTCCCCTTTCAGTTTTTTGGTTAATTTCCTTAAATTCCACTCCGAACTTGCCTGAGAATGTATTAAAGGTGTGGAGGGCGGTGTTTCTGGTACCACGAGAAGATTTCGGTCTCTGACATTCAATTTATCTTCCAGCTGAAATGCATCTTCACACGTGGGCACCACGGAAGAGTTATTTATTTCCGAAAAATGCATTTCGTGACCAAACGCAGAACCTCCTGTGGCTTTAGATGTGCTCTGTTTTTCAAGTAGATTACTGATAGGTATCTCTGAACTGTCTTCCACATCTGGAATCTGCTCATTAGATTTGACAAATGTCACCGTAGGAGAGATTGTACTTGTGGATGGCGTGCAAGCCACCCGGTTCTTTCTTTCCTGAACTCCATCTTTAAACCCCAACATCAAATATCGGTTAGAAGCAGCGGTAGAGATGTGAAATTTTGATATGTTGTTTAAAGGCATCTGCTGTTGACCCACGATAACTGGGATGTTCTTCGTGTTTTGTCCTTGTTTGGCCGCGCCCTGAGTTTCCTTCTTATCGCTTCTGGCGTGGGTTCCCAACCCAACACAGTAGGCTAATTTCTCACCTGTAGCCGAACACGCCGATTTCGTTTCGTCGACGGACTGTTTTACGATCCGTTTGGCCAAATAATTAGCAAACATATTCTTGCAGGAGTCCTTCCCGATGCACTGCAAACAGGGAGCATCTTTCATTTGCAGTGCACCTGTGTACGGCTCTGCTGATTTAGAAACCCGGGAAGAAGTGACGGCTTCGTAGGCTTCCGATACGATCATATCGACCATCGTTCCAGAAAAGTTATTGATGCTCGATATTTCTGCAAGTTTGCCGGCCTCGGGATGGTCAAGTGGATTGCGTTCATTGTCTGGTGTGAAATCAGTGGTCAGGTAGATATTTCTAAGTGAGGACACTTCGCTTTGATTCCTTTTGGTGGCACAACACATTTCTGGGGACCCTTTGTAGGAGGAGAATTTGGTCTCGGATGCCAGTGGATTCTTGACTTTGGCTTCCTTCCATAAAATCTGATGGTGAGAAAGGATACTTCCTGCTAAGGGCACCGGAATTGAACTTGCAATGCCCGTTGTGAAGAACAAGGCTCGGTTAATGGTGTGTTCCTTTCTGAATTCCCAAACAGGGTTCAAGGCTACCGGCATTTTCTCACAAAGCTCAGAAGAACCATTGGATGTGTGGGTTAACTCCAGCACCCTTTCCTTGCTTACGTATTTTACGTTGTCCATGGAAATGCTGATTGCAGCTTGCGACGTGAAGCTCACATCGACCTGCGATAACTCAATAAAAGCATTCTGGATAACGGATTCAGACAAGTCTTCCGCATAGGACCACACGATGTCATCGTTATAACGGAAGGAGCCCTGGTGAGATGCCGTGGGCGTTGGCGGATGTGAAAACTGACAAACTTCCATTATCCCCTCAAATATCAGCTCCTCGGCAAGGTTTGCTGCAAATTTGGTAACGGTGTTGGTAAACATTTGTTGCTTCACGGAGTACAGTTCTTTCAAAGCTCCAGTGACGGCTTCGCTCACCAAAAACCCTGCTAAACCATTAATGGCTTTCTTCTTCAGCAGAAGAGCCTGCTGCCTCCCAATCTCGTAGAAGGCCATCTGGAAGACTGAAGAAGTCAACTTAGCAGCCAACTGACACAACGCATTAGTACACGAAGAAACACCCTTCTGGAGATCTTTAAACGCACTCCCAAAACTCGTTTCCACCAGCTCCGAAGCAAATTTCTTAATCACTCCTGACTTGTGTTTGGATTTATCTTTCTTATGAAGTCCTTTTCTAGATATGTCTCTTTGGATTTTTGCCGTTCGGTCTTTCTCTTCTACTGGAATGATTCTACCGTGGCTGACAATCTCCTTTGTGCATCTACACAACGAGGGTGGCCTAGCATTACACACAGAACCCAGAATTTCGAAAGAAATGTTATTTGCAAAATCCGAGTAGGTGTGATAGACGATATTGTGGTTCTGGGTGAAGGCATCTCGATTCATTCGACAGAGGCATTCTGTGGAAAAGCAACTGCCCAACGGACTGAAAGCAGAAGATCTGATTGGGCTGAACAAGGCTGCGTGATCATCGGTTGGGTTTTTGATCAGGCGGGGGGAATCTGGGACATCCAACAGATTGTTGTATGGAGATTCTGGTTTGCGAGGAGTTGGCTTCCTTATGTTAGCTGGAAGAACCGGGCGATCACACTTAAATTTTTGAGGATTCATTGATGTTGAGGTGGAGCAGGACTTCTGACACGAAACGATGCTTTTCTGCGACGTATGAATTACAGTGATGGGATCTCTAGAACCTTTAGAACTATCTCCCAAAGTTTGTTCATGTTCATCAAATTGGTCAAAACTATCAAAAAACTCGCTGACTTCCGAATCGGAATCTTCTACTCCATCTTTCCCTACTGGTATTTTCGGCAGCTGAAGCTTTGCCTTCAAACTTTTTTGATACCCTTCTTCATCCAAGAATATGACAGGGCTTGGACTAGAACAGTCTGACTCAGACGAATCAGCCGGAGAGGAAGAAAATAAAGTTTTGTGCAAAAAATTAACCCCGCGATCTGAAGAATTGTGGGACCTGAAAAAGCTTCTCTGTATCCAAGGATCAGAAATGGAAGTGGAGACCGAATTTCTTACGGAAGATGACAATTCTTCAAGTTCTAAGATGTTCACCAAGGAGATGGCGGATTTGACCGATGGCCTCCGATACAAAGAACTGATGAAGGACTTTTGATCATTAGATTTGAGAGGATGTGCAAAGGTGGACTTTGGAGAAGACTCTTGCCTCTTCTCAGGTTCTGTTCAAAAGGGGGGGGGGAGAAAGAAAATAAAAAGAAGACATTTTTGTAAGCTACCTTAGAGAAGGTCTATCTATGTGGCTACTAAGACTTGACACCAGTTGAATGACACATGAATCAATATCAGTCAACTAGCAGAATTAGGAAACAATGCAAAAAGTTCTGGCTATTGGATTTAACGTATGAAACTCCCATTTTCACTTAACAGCAAATTCCAATAGGCTCAAGAGGGCAATTTCAAAATAAATGTCTATACAATTACATCCTTAGCAATCAATATGTTCGTGATTTTAAACAAATATATTGAAACTCTAGAAGGAGTGAAGAGAAAAGCAACAAAGATTAGGGGCCTGGAGGCTAAAACATACGAAGAACGGTTGCAGGAATTGGATATGTCTAGTTTAATGAAAAAGAGGATTAGGGGAGACATGATAGCAGTGTTCCAATATCTCAGGGGTTGCCACAAAGAAGAGGGAGTCAAGCTATTCTCCAAAGCAGGACAAGAAGCAACAGATGGAAATTAATCAAGCAGAAAATCAACTTAGAATTAAGGAGGAATTTCCTGACAGTGAGAACAATTAATCAGTGAAACAGCTTGTCTTCAGAACTTGTGGGTGCTCCAACACTGGAGGTTTTTAAGAAAAGATTGGACAACCCTTGTCTGAAATGGTACAGAGTCTCCTACCTGATGATGTTACCTAGTTGGTGTTGTGACTCCGACCCCCGAGGCCGACTTATTGGAGGGAGAAGGCTCCGAACATGAAGGAGAGGAGTTGGCCAGGCCTCCCTCTCCAGGACCCTCCTCTCTGGCAATGCCTGAGGTGTCTCCCAAAGGAGAAGAGATTGGCCAGGAGCCAGGTATCACCTCGCAGTCGGACAGTGATGGAGATAAGTCTTGGCTGGATCCACGCCAGCGTTGGAGAGACAGGCGCATGCAGCAGAAAAGGAGGCGTGCCAGAGATTAAGATGAGTCACTGGACCATACCCCACAGGGGATAAAAGGGGGTGAGGTGGCCATTCAGACTCTGTGACGGACAAAACTAACTACTAGCGAGTCACATTGTATCTTTGAAACAACGTCATCTGCTTTGGATTTAATATGGACTGGACTTGACAATTCTTGAGCTTGTGTATCTTGTTTGGGTTTATCTAGCGGAGGAACAACCCCTCCCTCTATGAGTAAAGTTCTTGGCAAGCAGCTACTGGGTTGCTGCCAAGCCTCTTATCGAAAGAATTTATTGTCTGCCAGTTTTATTTAACCCGACTATCTGTTTGTGTGCGTGTGTGAGACAGGGATAGAACAGTTGGGTAATGAAATGTCTACAAGAAAACAACCAAGCTCAGAGAGCAACAACGACCCCACACAAAAATAGCAATTGTACTTAGACTTCTAACAATCTAGGTCCTTATTTTACCAACTTCGAAACGATGGAAGGCTGAGTCAACCTTAAGCTGGTCACAATCGAACTTCTGGCAGTGAGCAGAGCCAGCCTGCAATACTGCATTATAACCACCAGCCAACCGTGGCTTATATACTATATCACAATATACAACATACTACAGATGAAAATATTTCTGCAAAAATCAAATTGAATGAGAACATGCCCTTAAAACACCCATTGCAAAATCCGAAATATTGAGTTACACTATCCTGGGGGAATCCACTAACCGATATGGATCATTTTTGCTGGCTCATCTTCCTCTAAGTGTTCTAAAGCAGTCACGAAATCGTCTTCGATGGAGGACACGGATTGATTCGTGTCATCGTTCTCGGTGTGGGTTGAGTCCAGCGCCTGTTTTTGCAATGAGTGCATCTCCTCACTGCATCTTATCGCGGCAGTGTACTTGCTCAGCAGAGTAAATACAGCGTCCCCTCTCAGCCTTGGAAACGAAGAAGACAATCTCATCACACACAGCACTCGTGAAATGCAATTCTGGTAAAAAAAGAAGAAAAAAAAAACCCATAGGTTATGATGCCCTTGACGTGATGTCCCGGTGCCTGGAGGCCGTGCGGATCTGGATGGGGAGAAACAAGCTCAGACTCAACCCCTCCAAGACCGAGTGGCTGTGGTTTTCGGCGTCCCGGTATAGCCAGCTGGCTCCATCGCTGACTATTGGGGGTGAGATCTTGGCCCCCTCAGAGAGGGCTCGCAACTTGGGTGTTCTCCTGGATGCACGGCTGTCTTTAGAAGATCATATGACGGCTGTCGCCAGGGGGGCTTTTTATCAGGTTCGCCTGATTCACCAGTTGCGTCCCTTTCTGGACCGGGACGCCTTGCGCACGGTCACTCATGCCCTTGTCACCTCCCGTCTGACTATTGTAATGCTCTCTACATGGGGCTCTCCTTGAGGAGCACCCGGAGGCTCCAACTGGTCCAGAATGCGGCCGCCTGGGTGATTATGGGAGCGACACGGCGCACCCATGTAACACCTCTCCTGCGCGAGCTGCACTGGCTCCCGGTGGTCTTCCGGGTGCAATTCAAGGTGCTGGTTACCATCTTTAAAGCGCTCCATGGCTTAGGACCTGGGTACGTACGAGATCGCCTTCTGCCACCGATAGCCTCCCACCAGCCAATACGCTCCCACAGAGAGGGTCTCCTCAGGGTGCCATCAGTCAAACAATGTCGACTGGCGACACCCAGGAGGACAGCCTTCTCTGTGGGGGCACCTGCCCTCTGGAATGAATTGCCCCTGGAGATACGTATGATCCCCGACCTACGTACCTTTCGCCATGCCCTTAAGACTTTATTGTTTCAAAAGGCTGGGCTGGCTTAGAAAATGAATTTTAATTTTATTATTAATTATTATTAATAATAATAATAAATAATAATAATAGAATTTTAATTGGGTGTTTTTGTTTTTTAACATAAAGGCCAAATTATTTAATATGTTTTAAACTGTTTTTAAATTTTATAGATATATGTTGTTTTATGTTTTATGTTGTTAGGATATGGTTTGAGCCTAACTAGTTGTCCAGGCAATATATGTGTACTGTAACTTTAATCTGTAAATGTATTATGTTACTTTAAAGGTATTCACTGTAATGCTGAGTCATGCTGTAATTAGGTAATCACTGGTTGTGAGAGTATTTAAGCAAGGTATTGTAACGTATTCAGTTTGATGATGAAGCTGCTATGATAAGCTACCATTGAGAGGAGTTGTTATCTGCTAATCATCGTTTGATGGATCTGCTACCATTGTGGTTTGTGAACCAGAGTGAGTTTGTTATTCTAACTAACTACTGTTTGTTTGGTGAGAAGATATCTGTAACTACTGGACTGATTTAACTGGAAAAGACTTGGAATTTGTTTAAAGACTATGAGACTGTTTTTCTACTATAAAGTAAGCTTTTGATAAACCAGTTTGCATAACTTTTATTCATTGCTCTCAGCAACGTTTCCTTGTGCATTTAATCTGCTGGTTGGTAACACAGCACCAATATCCTTAACAGTGGCTGTACACCGCCCTGAGTCCTTCGGGAGAAGGGCGGTATAAAAATTTAAATAATAAATAATAATAAATAAATTAATTTATCAGTAGCTATAGGTGGTTCTCAACTTACAACCACAACAGAGCCCCAAATTTCTGTTGCTAAGTGAGACATCGGTTAAATGATCTCTTCCCCCATTTTACAGCCTTCCACGCCACAGTGGTTAAAGTAAATCACTGCAATTGACAAGTTGATAACCCGGTTAAGTGAATCTGGCTTTGCTGGTCAGGTTGCAAAAGGGGGTCATGTGACCTCGGTCGTACAATGGGGCAAAGTTTACTCAACAACTGTCTCACTAAGCGACAGAAATTACACACTCAATTGCAGACGTGCATCTAGGACTACTGTAGATAGATAGATAGATAGATAGATAGATAGATAGATAGATAGATAGATAGACAGACAGACAGACAGACAGACAGACAGACAGACAGACAGACAGACAGATAGATTTGTTTTCTTTCCTTTTCGTAGGCTTTATGTGTATTCTCTTTAGCCAGGTTCTTCCTACGTAAACCAAGATTTTTATGCAGCCCTAGTTCAGTGAAATCACAATCCACTAGTTTCTAGATTTTTATTCCTGGCAGCCAGCAAACACTCTGTTGCCCATTGGGAGACTAAGGAGACTAAGATAGATCTATTTCGGACTTATAAGTCCTCATCAGTTAGCCACACCCTCATCCCATGTATCCTCCCTGTAAAGGTACAGTATTTGTTTTCTTTCCTTTTCATAGGCTTTATGTGTATTTCTCTTTAGCCAGGTTCTTCCTACGTAAACCAAGATTTTTATGCAGCCCTAGTTCAGTGAAATCACAATCCACTAGTTTCTAGGCTTTTATTCCTGGCAGCCAGCAAACACTCTGCTGCCCAATGAGACTGCCCAAAGTCTCCCAATGGGCAGCAGAGTGTTTGCTGGCTGCCAGAAAAAAAGCCTAGAAACGAGTGGATTGTGATTCCACTGAACTAGGGCTGCATAAAAATCTTGGTTTACGTAGGGCAAATCGCAATGGTTGACAGGCTAACATCATCCCCCACTGATAAGCAAGCTAAGAGGGAGGAAACAGTAGGAATTAAGCCTCCATCACCCAGCATGACGACAGCAAAAACAACACAGCTGATTACAAGTGGGAGACAGCTGGAAGAGCCTGTTACACGGCGCAAGGGCCAAATTGATTAATGGCATATAAAGGCAGAGATCTCTGTAATGATAGTTTAATACTCTGACGATGTCAGCAGATGGCTGACGAAAGCTTAGTAAAATAAAATTTTAATTATTTTAAGATTTTAAACTTTAAGTTCCGGAGCTCGCAGGATGTCTGCTTCTTTCTTTACTAATATATCTTTACTAATATATATATATACACATACATACATACAAACATATATATATACATACATATATACGTGTGTGTGTGTGTGTGCTGATTAATGATTTTGATTCTTTTCATCCAGTACTATACAGATCTTTGAAAAGCAGACTAGGAATCTTGGAGTCCTAGTGGACAACCATTTAAATATGAGCCAGCTGTGTGCTGCAGCTGCCAAAAAAGCCAACACAGTTCTGGGCTGCATAAACAGAGGGATAGAATCAAGATCATGTGAAGTATTAATACCACTTTATAAGGCCTTGGAAAGGCCACACTTGAAATCCTGTCTCCAGTTTTGGTCGCCATGATGTAAAAACGATGTTGAGACTCTAGAAAGAGTGCAGAGAAGAGCAACAAAGAGGATTAGGGGACTAAAGCATATGAAGAACGGTTGCTGGAACTGGGTATGTCTAGTCTGATGAAAAAAAGGACTAGGGGTGACATGATAGCAGCCTTCCAATATCTCAGGGGCTGCCACAAAGAAGAGGGAGTCAAGCTATTCTCCAAAGCACCAGAAGGCAGGACAAGAAGCAACAGATGGAAACTCATCAAGGAGAGAAGCAACCTAAAACTCTGGAGAAATTTCCTAACAGTTAGAACAATTAATTAGTGGAATGACTTGCCTCCAGAAGTTGTGAATGCTCCAACATTGGAGGCTTTTAAAAAGAGATTGGACAACCATTTCTCGGAAATAGTGTAGGGTTTCCTGCCTAAGCATGAGGTTGAACTAGAAGACCTCCAAGTTCCCTTCCAACTGTGTTGGGTTGTGTTGTGTTCTGTTGTGTTCTGTTCTGTTGTGTTCTATTCTATTCTATTCTATTCTATTCTATTCTATTCTATTCTATTCTATTCTATTCTATTCTATTCTATTTATAAAAAGATCTATGTGTGTATACACACACACACACACACGATCCAGCATAACTCTGGAACACCTCGAGCAATTTCAACCAAATTGGTTGACTTACAGATGACTTACCCTCCAGAAACAAATACTGTGGGGTAAGACACCCCTAACACCCCTCGGGGTTTGTGTGTGTGTCTGTGTTCCAGCATAACTCTGGAACGCCTGGGCTGCTGAAATGAAAAGGAATGAATTATATCTAAAGTGTCAAATCACAGTACTTCTGACAGTGATAGTGTGCATTTTGTATTCAAGTTCTGTTAGGATACAGCCTGTTGTGCCTTAAAATGGCTTCTAATGTACATCACAATGGAGTTGCCATGGTAACAGTTTCACAGTACTTCACAAGGGGGCTCTCTCTGGTAAGGGGGATTGGTTCTTAAACAAACAAACAAACAAACAAACAATAAACCCCCTAGGCCCTCAGCTTCAAGCAAAGAGGGCAAGTTGTCGGGGGAGATGCCTGCTAATGCAGATAATCAAAGGCTGTTCCCTGTAGACTATTTCCCAGGCTGTTGGCCAGGGCAATTAGATCTCTAATTCTCACCACAGTGAGCGATGGCTTTTCCTGTCTAATACAGGATTGGGATAAATAAATACCTAGGCAACGCCAGGTTATCAGTGTTGTGGTCCGCCAGCAGCCTGCGGAGCTGGCAGCGGAGTCGGACAGTGATGAGGCTGAGGAAGAACGTGGGTCAGTCCTGGAGGCTGGGGAAAGCCCGGATGAGGGCTCTGTGTAAGAGGCAGAGATGGGACCAGGGCCATCTGGGAGTGATGTGCAGGCTCCGGAGCCTCCAGAGGCTGACATCAGAGAGGCAGACGAACAGGAGGAGCCTGTTCCTAGTGCACGCATGAGAAGAGCTGCCAGAAGGCAAGAGGAGCTAAAGCAAAAAGGACGACTCAGGAGTAAGGCCAGGAGATGATTGGCCCCTCCCATAAGGCTTAAAAGACCAGCAATGGCTCTTGGGCTCTTTTGTCGGAAAACAACGTTGATAGATTTGCTTCTTCTCTTGCTGCATTTATTTCTTGTCTGTGTCTTCTGCTTCTGAACTTTTGCCAAGAAAAGCCTTTGGCAGGTTCCTAATTAGACCAAGCTTGGTGATAAGGCTGAAGAATTGTGTTATGAAGAATTTGTTTTGAATTAGTTTGGACTACGCTGAGAATGAGTTAATTCTTAGCTGTTCTATTATTATTATTATTATTATTATTATTATTATTATTATTATTATTATTATTATTATTATTATTATTATTATTTCTATACCGCCCTTCTCCCGAAGGACTCAGGGCGATGTACAGCCTATTAAAAGCACAAGACAAACATCAATTAAAATTATTTAAAATTATTAAATAATTCGGCTCAATTTAAAACACCAGAAATTTAAAACACCCAATTTAAAATTATTATGTTGATAGCCCGGCCTGGCGGAACAACAGGGTCTTGAGTGCACAGCGAAATACCCGGAGGTCGGAGATCTTACGCACTTCCAGGGGCAGTTCATTCCACAGGGCTGGGGCTCCCACAGAGAAGGCCCTCCCCCTGGGTGTCGCCAGCTGACATAACTTGGCCGATGGCACCCTGAGGAGACCCTCTCTGTGGGAGCGGACTGGCCGGTGGGAGGCTATTGGTGGCAGAAGTCGGTCTCAAAGGTACCCGGGTCCTATGCCATAAATAAAGTCTGTTTGTTTTCGAACTGATTGCGTCTGATAATACCTACTTGGGCCTGGGTCACAACAATCAGCTTATATTCTATATTCTATATTCTATATTCTATATTCTATATTCTATATTCTATTCTATTCTATTCTATTCTATTCTATTCTATTCTATTCTACTCTACTCTACTCTACTCTACTCTACTCTACTCTACTCTACTCTACTCTATTCTCTATTCAATACCAGCATATTACATTCTCTTACCTTTTGTCTGAAGTTGTCACTTGTCTCTGCCGGTTTATAAATATCCTTTAGCAAAAGAGCTTCCTGATCATGCAAGCTGCACCAGTGGCTTGATTTCAGAACATCTGGAAGGCCCACAGAAACAGTGGCCAGTTCCTAAACCAAGCAGAGCACACTTGAGCAACAATTCAATTGAGTAAGGGAAATTATTCCACCAATGAGTTTTTCATCCCAAACATCGGAGCTTTTCTTCATGGGATGAACCCAAAAACGATTTGCCGCAAAATACAAATTAACCCTCCAAATCAAATAACTTAGGATGTGTTCATAAACTAACGTTGCTGCCAAAACTCCTCGTGGGACGTAATGGGTTTACTCCACGGATGAGATTATCTATCCCTTTTGAAACGGGATAGAAAAAAAGGAAAACAAACAGAAGCCATAAAGCTATCTAGGCCTAGAAGCCCGAACGCTATACAAAATTCAGATGCTTGGAAACCGCTTCCTATTTATGACGGTTACAGTATCATGTGAACAGAAATTTGGTTTCAATTGTGGCCATAAGTCAAGGACTGCCTGTACTGGAATGTAGATAGAATCTGTTAATTTAATTACGAAGCATGTCTTTTTGATATATCTTCTGACTCAAAGAAAACCATACCTTAGTTGGAATAGCAGTGTCATTAGCAAAACAGAGAAACGTGACCTGAAATAAAAATACATATATATATAAAGAGAGATCACATGAATTATTGAAAGAAATATATGAAGGTTTTAAATATATTATACTTCAGGCTTTAGCAAAAGAAGACAGATGTGTATTTGATGCTAGTTAAAAAAAATTTAACATCTTCCAGAAGTTTTACAAAGGAAGCTATATCTGGTGTGTATGATAGATAGATAGATAGATAGATAGATAGATAGATAGATAGATAGATAGATAGATAGATGATAGATAGATAGATAGATAGATAGATAGATAGATAGACAGACAGATAAGATAGGTAAGATAGATAAGATAAGATAAGATAAGATAAGATAAGATAAGATAAGATAAGATAAGATAAGATAAGATAAGATAAATAGATAGATAGATATAGATAGACAGATAGATAAGATAGGTAAGATAGATATAGATAGATAAGATTAGATAGATAGATAGATAGATAGATAGATAGATAGATAGATAGATAGATAGATAGATAGAGATGGATAGATAAGATAGATGGATAGATAAGATAGATATAGAGAAAGATATAACTATGAGCCAAGTGTTGCTGAAAATTCAGGAAAATTATAACAAAACTTGCATCTGTTCTCAATCCAGCAGGAATATTTTTAAAAAATAACTGAGAGGAAATGTGTTAGGAATGAAGTTTAAAAAGCTTGTGTTCTGTTTTGTCTAAAAATACAGTATTATCTTTATTCCAATCAGACTAGAAAGCTTGTCTATTATCTAATTAAGCAACAATATAAATACAAACAATTCAGAAATTGTTTTAGATTTCAGTATATGTCTTAGTTTAACATCAAAATAAATATTGAGTCTAAAAAGGGAAATATACTGAGGTCTCTCTGTAATTTAATTATATAAAACTTTTCATAAACTATATGAAAACAGTCTCAGTAACTCACTGCTAATACCTTTTCTCTAATACTTAAGGAGCAGGTTTATATGAAAATAACAACAACTTGTACGTCACCCGACTCTCAAAATACTCTGGGCTGCTCACAAGGACCAAAGAAATTCCACTAAAATCACTAACATATAAAAATAAATTTAAAAGCTAGTGACTGGAATAGAGTGAAGGGTCTGAAGGACATGGTAAAGATCATAACGAAGGTGTAATTCATATTTATGTTGAATTTAAAAACTGAAGAGATGCCAAACCTCGTTGAAACGTTCATCCTTTTTGCACAGATCTTGTGTTGATATGATACACAATGGTTTTTGACTTTGTAACAACGGCGTCATAGGAGAGAGGGAAGATTCGTTGAAGGTCTGTTTTTGAAATAAATAAAATAAATAAATAAGGGGATTGGTAAATGTGATTTTTTTTTATGACCTTCTGAAAAGCGAAGTCGATTGGGGATGGCAAATTCACATCACAACCGCCTTAGTAGAATATAGAATAGAATAGCACAGGAAGGGACCTTGGAGGTCTTCTAGTCCAGCCCCCTGCTCAAGCAGGAGAACCTATACTAACTTAACAACTACGGGGATTCACTTCACAACGGCGGCAAGAAAGGCCGCAAAATGAGGCAAAACTCACTTAACAACGGTCTCGCTTAGCAACCAAAATTTGGGGCTCGGTTGTGGTAAATGTGATCCCCTTTTTACAACCTTCTGACAAGCAAAGTCGATGGGGAAGCCAGATTCACTTAACAACCGTGTTACTAATTCAACAACTGCAGTGACTTAACAACATCGGCAAGAAAGGCCGTAGAATAAGGAAAACTTGCCTAGCAACAGTCTCGCTCAATTTGGGGCTCAATTGTGGTAAATGCAATCTCTTTTTTGGGCCTAAAGTCAAGGGGGAAGCCAGATTCACTTAACAACCGTGTTACTAACTTTAGGGACTCACTTAATAACGGTGGCAAGAAAAGTCAAAAAATAGAGCAAAATTCACTTCACAAATTTCTCACTTAGCAACATAAATTCTGGGCTCAGTGGTGGTCTTAAATTGAGGACCACCTGTAGCTATTCTGAAAAGTTATCTTTTTGTTGTAGTTGTTTTTTACTCAGGATTACGTAGAAACTATTATTTTATCCTGATGTATTAAGATTTTGAGTCACCTGATGTTCAAACTAAGTGTAAGAATTTGAGGGAAGAGCCATCTTTTTAAAGGCTCCCCGAAAGCTAGGAGACTGGGGGCTTGCTGAGGGAGAAGATGATTTGGGTGGAAGAGTTTATTTAATTAAATTTATTCTAATTTCTCCTTCCAGCAAAGGCTGGATGAGGGTATCCAAGAACATTTGAGACAAGAACTCACCTCTAGGAAAACAAGAAAAACTATTCATGTTCAACCCAGAAAAAAGAAATTCAAGTGTTGTTGAGGTTATGAGATTGTGTCATGGCCAAATTGTTTCCAAATCTCCCGAGAGGAAATATCTCATTGGCTCTGAATGAACTTGATCAACTCATGGACTCCATCTTTAAAAAAATATTTTCCAAGGCTGACTTACGGACGGTGGGGCTTATTAAACCTGGCATAGCAGCCTTCTTGCTAAATTGTCTGAAACGTTCTTTTCTTAAGAAAGTAAAGGAAAAAAGAAAACCTTTATCGTAAACCATTAAATAGTAGCTCAGTCAAATCGATGTTATTAAGACCAAGGTTTTACCTTTTTCACTGGTCCTCTAGGATTTTTCTGACAGCTTTGGATCCTGTCCATGTTTTAATGTTTATTTTCAGGGATGAATTCAAGAATCTCTAAAATAAAAATGGGTTATGCTGTGTAATTAATCTGCCACTGGTTACAAGGCACAATTTCAAGTTAATAAAAAGAGGAGGGGGGGAGAAGGAGAAGAAGGAAAAGAAGAAGAAGAAAGGAGAAGACGACGAAGAAGAAAAACGATAAGAAAGAAGAAAAGAAAGAAGGGAGGAGGAGGAGGAGGAGGAGAGAAGGAGGCGGCAGATGTAGAAGAAGAGGAAGAGGAGGAGAGGAAGAGGAGGAGGAAGGAGAAGGAGGAAGAGAAGGAAAAGGAAGAGGAAGAGATGGCGAAGGAGAGGAGGTGAAAGAAGAGAAGAGGAAGAGGAAGAATAGGAGGAGGAAAAGGAAGAGGAGATGGAGGAGGAGGTGGAAGAGGAGAAGAGGAAGAATAGGAAGAGGAGAGGAGGAAGAGGAAGAGGAAGAGGAAGAGGAAGAAAAAGAAGGAGGAGGAGGAGGAGGAGGAGGAGGAGGAGGAGGAGGAGGAGGAGGAGGAGAAGAAGAAGAAGAAGAAGAAGAAGAAGAAGAAGAAGAAGAAGAAGAAGAAGAAGAAGAAGAAGAAGAAGAAGAAGAAGAAGAAGAAGAAGAAGAAGAAGAAACTCACCTGAAATTCTAGTTTTATCATGTATCTGAGAGTTTTTATTCGGTTCAAGATAACATCTCAAGATCTTCAGTGTCAAAGCTCTCCACCGTCCATTCCACCATGCAGCCGAAACAGCCAATGACACTTACCCAAGTGCAAATGCTTGATTGCCATCAACATCCAAGAGTCCCTTCTTGAAGATCCATGCTGTGTGAGAGCCCACAGGTCTCCTCTGCCTTATCAGGAGATGGAATTTGCCTTCACCGTTGTCCATGAGAGCCTTCTAGGTTGCTGCTGGTCTTCTACACGCTACATACTGCAATCTTGAGAGAGGAAACAACTTCATGTTCGAATGACAAGGAACAACAAAACCACAAATCCAAGAAACTATGACTTTGTCAGGCCAACCATTTTTAAACAGGTGACACTTCCCACTTCTTTAATCTTTCGCCAAGACTGAATGTATGGTATCTACTAGAAAGTTGATAGAGGTAGTCTTCGACTTATGACTCAAACGGCCCAAGGAGCTGCTGATCCAGTTCTACAGAGGAATGACTGAGTCTGTCATCTGCACCTCCATAACTGTCTGGTTTGGCTCTGCAACCCAACAAGACAGACACAGACTTCGGAGGATCAGTAGAATTGCAGAAAAAACAATGGCTACCAACCTGCCTTCCATTGAGGACCTGTAAACTGCACAAGTCAAAAAGAGGGCTGTGAAAATATCTACAGACCCCTCGCATCCTGGACATCAACTGTTTCAACTCCTATCCTCAAAACGACGCTATAGAGCACTGCACACCAGAACAACTAGACACAAGGACAGTTTTTTCCCGAATGCCATCACCCTGCTAAACAAATAATTCCCTCAACACTGTCAAACTATTCACTAAGTCTGCATTACTATTAATCTTCTCATTGTTCCCACCACCCATCTCCTCCCACTTATGACTGTATGACTGTAACTTTGTTGCTTGTATCAATGGTACCCTATGACTATCATTAAGTGTTGTACCTTATGATTCTTGATGAACGTATCTTTTCTTTTATGTATACTGAGAGCGTATGCACCGGAGACAAATTCCTTGTGTGTCCAATCACACTTGGCCAATAAAGAATCTCATCTCATCTCATCTCATCTCATCTCATCTCATCTCATCTCATCTCATCTCATCTCATCTCATCATCCCTTCCCTTCCCTTCCCTTCCCTTCCCTTCCCTTCCCTTCCCTTCCCTTCCCTTCCCCTCCCCTCCCCTCCCCTCCCCTCCCCTCCCCTCTCCTCTCCTCTCCCCTCCCCTCCTCTCCTCTCCTATCTTACCCTACCCTACCCTACCCTACCCTACCCTACCCTACCCTACCCTACCCTACCCTACTCTACTCTACTCTGTGACCACAATTAATCCCAGAATTTCATTTGCCACATCCCCAAGGTCACATGATCAAAATTCAGAGGCTTGGCAACCGGCATGTACTTGTGACGGTTGCAGTGTCCCAGGGTCATCTGACAAGCCAAGTCAATAGGGAAGTTGGATTCATTTAACAACTCTGTGACTAACTTAACAACTGCAGTGATTCATTTAATAACTGTGGCAAAAAAAAAAATGGGGCATAACTCACTTAACCACTGTCTCGCTTAACAACAGAAATTTTGGGTTCCCTTGCGGTCGTTAAGTCAAGGACAGCCTTTCATGTGTGCAGCAAAGTCTCATACTAGGTAACAATGAAAGAATTTGTTAGGACCCACCAAAAGTTTGGCGAATTATCTTAAATTATTCCTTTTTCCTTGTCAAATATATAATGCTTCCCCCCAATTCTAACGGTTTCCCATTCTCACCAGTCCTCAACATACGACCACAATCGAGCCCAAAATTTCTGTTGCTAAGCAAGACATTTGTTAAGGGATTCTCGCCCCATTTTACGACTTTTCCTGCCACAGTGGCTAAGTGAATCACTGCCATTGTTCAGTTAGTCACACCGTCGCTAAGCGAATCCAGTTTCCCCATCGTCAGAAGGCCGCAAAAGAGGATCACATTACCCCACCCACCCATGTCATAAATATGAACCAATGACCAAGCATCCGAATTTTGTTCAAGTGACCACGGAGATGTCGCAACGGTCGTAAGTGTGGGAAAAACAGTCGTAAGTCACTTGTTTCAATGCCGTTGTAACTTTGAACGGTCACTAAGTGAATCATCGTAAGTCAAGAACGGCCTGTACTACAAAGTCAGGCCTAGTTGCTTACAACTTTCATTTACAACATTTCCAAACTCCTCTGCTATAGAAAACTTGGAACAAAGCAATTAAAAAGGAGTAAGTTTCTCAGCAACGAGAAATAAATCGAAATAAATGCTACTAACAGGCAACATGTAATCCAGTCAGGGTATTTATTGCTCGGGAAAATGGAGATAACATCCTTCAAGATAGCCCCAAGGAAGGAAGGAAGGAAGGAAATGCTAGTTTTTAAGACAGGATAATTTGTAAAAAAAATAATAATAATAATCTTTCCTTCGGTAACTTATGTTGTTGACTGAAACCCAATTTTGACGCAGGAGAACAAAATCTCAAGTACAGCAATAACGATAACGCGAAGAATTAAAAAATCCAGAATTGGCTTGAATCTCTCGGTCGGGACATAAATTGCCATAATTGTGTTTCTCCTGCTGTTTGGCCTTCCTCAACCCCCGACAAGAGTGACATAAATCTCCGGCTAATGTAGGAAATGGTTGGCTGTTCTCTGGAATAGATTTCAGCCCAATTCTCAGAAAACAATTTTGTGGCCTTAAAAGACCCGGCTACTCCGAGGTCACTGCCCCAAGACTGTTACTCCTCCTCCGGCGGAGGAGGGTTGTAAATCAAGGACTACCTGCCTTCCGAGCCTTCCTTACCTACTGGAGGAGGAGAAACCCACCAGTTGTAAAACTAGTTTTTAAAGCTAAATAAGTTTCTCAAATGTTTTGTGGCTCTCTGATCTGTATCTATATCTATATCTACAATCTCTCCCTCTCCCTCTCTCTCTCTCTCTCTCTCTCTCTCTCTCTCCCTCCCTCCCTCCATCTATATATCTATCTATATCTCTGCTGTCTGTCTCTATCTATCTCTATCTATCTATCTTATCTATCTATACATCTATATATCTATCTCTATCTCCGCTGTCGGTCTGTCTGTCTCTATCTACCTATTTCTCTCTCTATTTCTTTCTATTTATCTCTGTCTCTATCTATTTATTTATCTATCTCTATCTCTCTATTTATCTCTATATCTATCTATCTATACATCTATCTCTATCTCTGCTGTCAGTCTGTCTCTATCATCTATCTATCTATCTATCTATCTATCTATCTATCTATCTATCTATCTATATCTCTTATTTATCTATACATCTATATATCTATCTCTATCTCTGCTGTCTGTCTGTCTGTCTGTCTGTATCTGTCTGTCTGTCTCTGTCTCTCTATCCAGCTATATATCTCTATCTCTATATATATCTTGATGTCTGTCTGTCTCTCTCTCTCTCTCTGTCTCTGTCTCTATCTATCTATCTATCTATCTATCTATCTATCTATCTATCTATCTATCTATCTATTTATCCATCTATCTATCCAGCTATATATCTCTATATATAGCTGGATAAATATATAGCTAGATATATAGAGATATATAGCTAGATATATAGAGATATATCTAGATGTATGTCTGTCTGTCTACATCTATCTAATCTATATATCTATCCATCCATCCATCCATCCATCCATCCATCCATCCATCCATCAGTATCTATATCTCTGTCCCTCCATCCATCTATCTATACATCTATCACTATATCTCTGTCTGTCTTTCTGTCTGTCTTTCTATCTGTCTTTCTGTCTATCTATCTAAATTGTCCTTAGGCACAATCTACTCCAGATTCTGAATCTGGAGTGTGTGGTTCCTCTGGCTTTTAAGGCCCATCTCTGTCAACTGTATTTCTGAATCAAACTTCATCTATTTTAGGACACTTCAGCTCTTAAAGTTTAGTGGAGTATACAGCTAGTCCTCACCTTACAACCTGTTGCTCAGTGACAATTCGAAGTTACAATGACGCTGAAAAAAAGTGACTGTTTTTCACACTTATGACCGTTGCAGCATCCCCAGGGTTACGTGATCCAAATTCGGATGCTTGGCCACCGACTCATATTTATGACGGTCGGAGTGTCCTGGGGTCACGTGATCCCCTTTTGCGACCTTCTGACGAGCGAAGTCAACGAGGAAGCCAGATTCACTTAACAACCGTGTTGCTAACTTAACAGCTGCAATGATGCACTTAACCGCTGTGGCAAGAAACGTCGTAAAATGGGGCATGTTCACTTAACAACTGTCTCGCTTAGCAACAGAAATGCTGGCCTCAATTGCGGTCGTAAGTCAAGAACTACCTCTCTTTGGCCCTGGGAAATTGCAAATGTAGAAATACCAAATTTAATCACCGCTTCGCTTCTTGCTATTCTTTCATCACTGATATTTGTGTGTTGTTTTTCTGCATTTGTTCAAGTGCTCAGTCTTACATAAACAGGAAACGTTTTATGCCAGAGAATTATTTATTCAACATCACTTGTCAATCACAGTAGAACTTTCCTTTCCTTTCCTTTCCTTTCCCTTTTTCTTCTTTCCTTTCCTTCCCTTCTTTTCGTTCCCTTTCCTTACTTTCCCTTCCCTTTTCCTTCTTTCCTTTCCCATCCTTCCCTTTCCTTTTTTCCTTTCCCTTCCCTTCCTTCCCTTCCTTTTATCCATTTACTTCCTTTCCTTTCTTTCTTTCCTTTCCCTTCCCTTCCTTTCCTTTTTCTTTCCTTTCCTTTCCCTTCCTTCCCTTCCCTTTTCTATCCATTTATTTCCTTTCCTTCTTTCCTTTCCTTTCCCTTCCTTCCTTTTCTTTCTTTCTCTTTCTTTCTTTCTCCCTTCCCCTCTCTTCCCTTCCCAACCCTTCCTATCCTTTCTTTTTCTTCCTTTCCTTTTCTTTCCTTTTCTTCTTTCCTTTCTCTCTTCCTTTCCTTTCCTTCTTTTCTTTCCTTTCCTGCTTTTCTTTTTTTAAAAAAATTGCATCCAGGTTTTATTTCTCATTATATTTTATTCATCACTGATCAACGGATGCTTTTATTTAAATGCATTTACAGTCACATAAACTCATGTAAGTATATATGGTACCTTAATAGTTGATAGGTTGAGATGTTCATTCTTATTTTTACTAATTAATGTCTCACTGTGGTTAGGTTCAGTTCCTGCCCTTGCTATTTAGAACCGATAGTCCTCGACTTACGACCACAATTGAGCCCCACATTTCTGTTGCTAAGTGAGACATTTGTGAGTTTTGCCCCATTGTTAAGTAAATCACTGCAGTTGTTAAATTAGTGACGCGGTTGTTAAATGAATCTGGCTTCCTCATTTACTTTGTTGGAAGGTCGCAAAAGGGGATCACATGATCTTGGGACACTGCAACCGTCATAAATATGAATCAGTTACCAAGTGTCAGATCATGTGACCATTGGGATGTTACAGTGGTCATAAGTGTGAAACACGGTCATAAGTCACTTAAGTCCTAGACAATGTTTCTGTTTTCTCTTCCAATATAATGATTTCACGGGCTTTGTTACATTATTTTTGGCTGGTTAATTTTTTGGATAGCGATAATCATATATAAATGAAAAAAAAAATTGTTTCCAAAACTCAAGTCATATTCCACTGAACAAAGTTAGAATTTTAGGGAAAAACATTGTTAAAATATAACCTTCCTACCCTGCAATGATAATTTTGAGTAGATGCTGCTCTTACTTAAATATTGTTTTAATCTCATGCAAAACAGCACTATAATTACGTGTGTTTAGCTCCTGCCAATCAATTGTAATAATTACTCCTTTCTGTTTTTCTATGTTGCTCCCTGAGGAATTCTGGGAACTGAAGTCCACATATCTAAAAGTTGCTGATCTAAGTGAAGTTTAAGGTCAGCCTAGAGACAAAACTATGTAATAAGTGTTCTTTTAAAAAAAATTCAAAATAACCTAATTAATGGTTTTTTAAAAAATCTCCTTTTAATTTTTTTACCCAACTGGTCAGAAAAGACCAGTTTTTTTCCATTGGGGGGGGGCAATTCTAGAAGAAAAAAAAGCTAATATGAAAGGAAAAAATCTCTTTCTAATTCATTTATATCACAGAATTATTTTCCTGATATGCTGTATTAAACACCATACGCTGCATCTAACCTTAAACTACTTATTAATATTGCAATACTAGTAAGCTAATAAAAAAAACACATTTCTGGACAACAAGAGGCCAACAAACATTAAAAAAAAACATCAGAAAATAGTAGAGGAAGAGGAATGATATTAGATCAGATTATAATTTATAAATAAGATCAGAAGTCACTTTTTAAAATATCTTTTTCCTTTCCTTTTCCTCTTTTATTTCCTGCACTTTCTCACTCTTTCAGGATATAAAAACCCGAATTCACCTCTCTTAAAACTAAACGCAGGAGGATTCAGAACTGATAAAAGCACCTTTTTTAAAAAATGCACACATTAAAGTCTGGAACTTGTGATCAGCAAATCTGGTACCAACTTGGTCTTAAAAAGAAACTAGAGAATACTTAATTGCACACTCATTGTTGTGTTCAAATCATGAAGCATTTCTCCAGAGGCGGCGTTGAATGAGAATGCACGGCTGAGTAATAAATTACAACGAAACCTATCATCCCATCTCTTTAAAGTGGGTGTGGAAATGCTCAGGAAGGCAGGACAGATGGCTGCAGAAAAGATGGTCTAATCCTAGTTAATCGTTTTCTAGCACTAAAGGAAGCTTCTGCAACAACTTTGGAGGCAGCCTTACTTGCAAGGCATTGCGGAATCTTATTAGGTGTTTTCTTTCTTTTTTTAAAAAAAAAAAGAATTTTTTTATGGAGGAAATTGTTAACAAGATAAAAAACTAGAAAAAATAGGAGAAAAGAATTAAAAGAATGAAAGAAGAGGGAGGAGGGAAGAAGGAAGGGAGAGAGGAAGGGGGGAGGGAGATGAAGAGAGAGAGAGGGAGGGGAAAAGGAAGGAAGGAAGGAGAAAAGAGAGAGTAAGAGAGAGAGGGAAAGGGGAGGGGAGAGAGGGAGGGAAGAAGGAAGGGATGAAGGGGGGGAAGGGAAGGAGGGAGGGAGGAAGGGAGAAGGGAAGGAAGGAAGGAGATGGAAGGAAGGGAAAGGAAGGGAGGAAAGAAGGGAGGGAGGGAGGGAGGAAAAAGAAGGGAGGGAGGGAGGAAAGAAGGAAGGAAGAAAATGGAAGGAAGAAGATTGAAGAAAGGTGAGGGAAGGAAGGAAGGACGGAAAGTTGGTTCTGATCTTTTTGACAGTGGCTATAAAGGCATTTATATTTTATCCTCTCATTTTACGGTTACATCATCATTTCCTTCTTTCCATAAGCTAACTTTCTAAACTTCAAACCCAAAAATCACAAGTTCATTCTTCTCTTTTTTCAACAAAAAGTCCATAAAGGTTTCCTAGCACTGACAAATGCAATTGTTGGATCTTTCTCTAGTCAAACAACCTAATTTTGCCACCTCTACTATCTGTGCCTTCTTCACCAACCATTCCTTCAGTGTGAGTATTTCAGAGTATTTCCATTTCATAGTCTTGCAGCCACAATCATAAATAAAAATAATCATCCACAGCTCCCCTAACAACACAGGCAGTTCGAAACCCAACTGTTTTCTCGTCAGGGGAAAAAAAATACACAACCCATACATATTAATTGTGTACACACAAAAATATGTGTTATTTATCCATCCATCTATCCATCCAAACAACCAATTGCAGCCCCCGTGGAACATAATTTGACAGACGAATAAATAATACAGTACATATTGTGAAATATTGGGACCAGGTGCATTTTTTGTGTCTCTTCACAACTGCAACCAACCAACTGCACACAACTTCAGAAGGCGGGTGTTTCCTTTGGAAAGCACACACACACATTACCTAGTTAGAAAACAAACAACTCATTAAAAGAAGTTAATTATGGTTTACCTGCCCTCATCCAGTCTGTTACCATGTCGCGCACTATCTCACTCTTTGAAACTGAGAAATGACCAACAATCATCAATAGATGATGGTCCTTGTGTATTACAATTCAAATTAAGTGTTACACACATTTGATTTTTTTTAAAGGCTGTAATCCATAACATACTCACCGAATTTGCTGCTAAAATCTGAATTCTATCCATTAAATCTTTCCAGAGCAGAGAGAGCAAATGACACTCGCCTTCTGCGAAACACAACTTATCCTAACCTACAATCGACACCGTTCTCAACAGCCACACACCGATGCATGCCAGTTCCTGTTCGGAAATACCTAGTTATATCGGACCGCATGATCTGACGGGAAAGGAATATCAGCTGGAGGTTTCCGTTTTCCTGATACTTTAAAAACACAATTATAATTCCACGGAGTTCGCGTCTTCTCACATTTCCCAGGGAGACAAAATTAGACCGCCTATTTATTGCTGACTTCCTGAGTAAAGATAACCGAGACTGTCCGATAGGAAGAAAGGGGCAATGATACTATTACCATCCAGGCTGCAAAACATGCTCTTTTTGATCACTGGATGCTACCGTGTGAAAAAACGAGATTACATTTTTTACTATGTCAAAAAATGAGATTAACTTTGCCAAAACCAAGTTAACAACCTATTTTTCCAGGTGATCTTTGGAATACAGCTAGGCATGCATTATGCAAGCAAAATTGTATGTGTGTGTGTTTGTGTGTGTGTGTGTGTGTGTGTTTTCTGAGGTTTTTGCGGGTATTTGTATGTAGGTCTTTAGTTATTCGGTTTTTTTCCCGCGTCGACACCCCGCGTCGACACCCGAGAACAACCAAGCCCCCACCCAAACAGAACACACCCAAACAGAACATACCCCCATTCAATCAGAGCACAGCCAACCCCCCATCCAATGAGAACACACCTCCACCCAATCAGAACACAGACAAGCTCCCACCCAATCAGTTCACACCCCCACTGGCAGTTAAAAGGAAGAAACAGCTGCGATCACATATTACTCCTAGAAGCACGAAGCCGAAAACACCAGCCTGAAGATGACGAATGAGACTTCGTCGAAACGTCGCCAAGGCACTTCCAATTTTACGCGGGAGAAAACCCGAATAACCAAAGACCTACATATATATATATATATATATATATATATATATATATATATATATATATATATATATATACACACACACACATACATATGAATCATTTTGCTTGCGTAATGCAAATGTATATATATATACAAATGTGTGTGTGTGTGTGTGTGTGTTTACACACCGTGTTTCCCCGAAAATAAGACCCTGTCTTATATTTTTTTGAACCCTGAAATAAGCATTTGGCCTTATTGCCATGCGCTCAAAAGCCCAATTGGGCTTATTATCAGGGGAAGTCTTATTTTGGGGGAAACAGGGTATGTTTGTATATGAATCATTTTGTTATATACATATGCACACATGTATGCATACATATACATAATGTGTATACACACACATATATATATATACATGTGTATATATGTGTATGTGTGTATATGTATGTATGTATGTGTATATATATATATATATGTATGTATGTATATGTTTATACACACACATATGTATATGTGCGTGTGTGTATTAAATAGCTTGCCATTGTTGAATTGAACTTTGACACACAAAACAGTTTGACTCTGAGGAAGGTCTCACAGCTATAGCAATTTACACCACCAAAATGTTGGTTATTTATCTAACTTCCTATGACCTTTTGTTTGTTTGTTTGTTTGTTTGTTTGTTTGTTTGTTTGTTTGTTTGTTTGTATCTGACTTTCATTATTTCAACAAATAATTCAAGGTGCTGAACACATCCAACACACCTTCCTTCCTCCGATTTTCCCTACAACAACAACCCTCTGACGTGGGTTGGGCTGACAGAGAAAGTGACTGGCCCAAAAGTCACCGACTGGTTTTCATGCCTAAGGCGGGACTAGAACTCACAGTCAGCTGGTGATTGGCTCAAAGTTACCCAGGTGGCTTTCATGCCTAAGGCGGGACTAGAACTCACAGTCAGCTGGTGATTGGTTCAAAGTTACCCAGCTGGTTTTCATGCCTAAAGTGGGACTAGAATTCAGTCAGCTGGTGATTGGCTCAAAGTTACCCAGCTCGTTTTCATGCCTAAGGCGGGACTAGAACTCACAATCAGCTGGTGATTGGCTCAAAGTTACCCAGCTGGCTTTCATGGCTAAGGTGGGACTAGAACTCACTGTCTTCTGTGATTGGCCCAAAGTCACCCATGCGACTTTCATACCTAACGCAGGACTATAATTCAGTCAGCTGGTGATTGGCTCAAGACTTTCATGGCTAAGGTGGGACTAGAACTCACTGACTCCTGGTGATCGGCCCAAAGTCACCCAGCTAAGGCAGGACTTGAACTCACGACCTCCTGCTTTCTAGCCTGGTGCCTTAACACTAGACCAAGCTATCCATATACAACATGTCAGTCGAAGTGGAGTTGGGTTTTAATGCCAGTTTTAAAATTTCTTTTTGTTTCAAAGGGTTTTGCAGCTCCATAAGGCTTTTGACTTGTTAACGTAGATATGTTTTTATGCCAATAAAAGCTAATATTGAACAAAACACCCCAAGCATTAAGACGCCCTTCCAAAGATCAAACACCACCAGATCTTGAGATTAGCTTTAGCGAAGTTCCCAAACAACATTGTAGCACACACAAAACACAATCCTTACAGGCAGCAACTAGTTACTCCTGCACTACTATGCTGGTAACACAGGCGAATGTAGGAGTAAAATTGCCGGAGGAAAACAAAGCCCGGAGTTGTAGAGTTTCAGTCCAAATCTAAACAAGCCAACACAGCTTCTCATTGTCGAACTGAACATGGACCCACAACACTCAATTTTGATTCGGATGGTAAGCCCTCCGTTGCCATTTGCTGAGAAACACAACCTTAGATGACCCACAACAGAATAAACCTATCATCTGCAATATCAGGATAATCGTGTGACCCAATCTTACTGAGTGCAGGGATATTAGAAGGGATTAAAACGCGATAATCTTCGGCATGAGATTGCAGAAAACTGATGGATATTTCCATTTGGGGGGGGCGGAGGGGAGGTTCCCTCCAGTGGTGGTAAAATTTGTTACTACCGGTTCTGTGGGCGTGGCTTGGTGGGGGTTAATGTGACTGGGTGGGCGTGGCCAACTTTTTTTTTTTTTAACTTTTAAAAGCATTTTTTCTACAACCTCTTTGGCCGATGATCACGCAGCTCAGCTGGGCATGGGGGGGCAGGGATTTTTGCTACGGGTTCTCCGAACCATCCGCCGCCATCGTTACCGGATCGGGCAATCCGGTCCGAACCGGGAGCATTTCACCTCTAGCTCCCTCCCTAGAGGCTATTCCTAGGACGCTAGTGAGAATTATTTCTGAAATACATGAAAAGGCCTCTCCAGCCAACATCTTCATTGTTTTAAAAATTACCAGGTGGTCCTTGACTTAAAACAGTTCATTTAGTGACCGAAGTTACAACGGCACTGAAAAGAGTGACAATTGTTGGAAATTGAATGGCGGTATTATTATGGATGATCAAATGATATGGTGAACGGCATTAGAGCAATATATAAAAACATGGAATAATTAAATAATAATGACAAACGACAACTTGATATAAATGTAGATTATTATTAGAAATATATAAGTTGGTTGAACATAATAACTATGATCCTAGGTGGGTTTCACACATTTTTGCCACGTAAAAACCTTCCATGCACGCGCCCGGCTAAATAGGATGGCATAGCGCCTGGGCACGTGGGCGGGCCCACCCACGATCTCCGCTACCCACTTCTGACAGATTTATTTTACTAGTTTTATTTGTATTAGAATGTATGACACCCAGTTGCCACACTGTTCACGCATTGATATGCACGTGTAAAATAAAATTTAAAAACTTGAGGGGACAAAAAAGGAACAGAAATTTCGGGCTTCGTTACGGTCGTAACTCGAGGATTATCCGTAAAAGTAATTTAAAAAAAAAAAATGCCAGGGAGATCTCTTACATTTATATCCCCCGAGAAGACAAATCAATTTTAAAAGAAAACAATTCCTGCCTTCCCTCCTTTTTTTTTTCAATCTGTCTGTTTGTCTGTTTGTCGTTCACGATGTTCTTAAGCCCCCCATCGAGAACGGGGAAAAATTGCATTGAATGAAACCATTTGGGCCTATTTTTATTCATTGCCCAAGTTGTGTCTGTCGCCTTTCTGGGCACGGCGTTGTTTCCTGAAATCCGAAACCTGGAGATTATGTTTTACATCATACCGGAAACAGCCCGGTCGGGATGGAGTGAGTTGCTAACAGGTGCTGCTAATACCCCATTGCCATCACCAAGTTCAGAAGAGGCACAGATCCCTGGCCAAGAAGCTGCTAAAGTTTTTACGAAGCCCTGAAATGAGAGGTAGCCGTCTTCTTTTTGGAACTAGGTGGTCTCTCTAATAAAGGAGAATATTTGTAAATCGGGGTTGAACTGTGGAGTGTTTGGTGCTCTCTGAGTTTGATGTTTTTCTGGCAGACGTCTCATTACCAAACTAGGTAGCATCATCAGTGTTTGGGTAATGAAACGTTTGCAAGAAAACAACCAAGCTCAGAGAGCACCAAGGACCCCAGAGTTTTCCTCCTCCTCCTCCTCTTTGCAAACCCCACTCCCTTCTAGTACTGATGATATTATCTAGTTGGGTAATGAAATGTCTGTGAGAAAACCACCAAGCTCAGAGAGCGTCAAGTATCCCATTGTCCTCCTATTCTTCCTCCTCCTGATTATATATATTTAAATGGCAATTTCATTATCAGAATTGCAGATGATACACTGTCCACTAAACACTTATGGATGTTAAAGAAAAAATTATAAATAAAATTATATTTAAAAAAAAAAAGGAGTCAATAGAAAAACTCCCCTTGCCTTCCTGCTAATGTATTCTCTCTAATAAATTGAGATTTCAGGAGGACGTTTGAAAAAATCCTAGTTCCTCACAGGATGCAATTAAAAAAAAAAAAAAGACAGAAACTTAACACAAGGAAATGATTGTTTTATGTCAGATATTTGGCCGGCATTCCAACTCTTTTGTTGTCGATAAACACCGCAGGCCAGCATTCTTGCACGAGGGGAAAAAGTTCATAATTCTATTTTTTTTTTGGTGGAAAGGAGTCAATCAAATGAATAAATAAACAACATCTGAAATAAGAAGTCCGTTCGTTATTTCCTACTTTGAAAACTATTTGTAAAGTTAGCGGGTTTGGGAAACAGAACGTCCCCCACCAACGATACAGGCAGTCCTTGACTTACGACTGCAATGGAGCCCAACCTTTCTGTCGCTAAGTGAGAAATTTGTTAAGGAAGTTTTGTTTCATTTTGCGACCTTTCTTGCTGCCTTTGTGAAGTGAATGGCTGCAGTTGTTAGACGAGTAATGCCGTCATTAAGCGAAGCTGGTTTCCCCATGGACTTTGCTCTTCAGAAGTTCGCAAAAGGGGAACACGTAACCGCGGGACACTACGACCGTCATAAAAATGAGTTGGTTGCTAAGTGGCTGAATTTTGATCATGCGACAATGGGGATGTCGGTGTGAAAAATGGTCAGAAATCACTTTTTTCAGGGCTGTTGTAACTTCAAACGGTCACTAAATAAACTGTCATAAATATGAGTCAGTTTCCAAGCATAAATATGAATGTTTCCAAGCATCTGCATTTTGTTCATATGGCCATGTCATATGAGTGAAAAATGATAATAAGTCACTCACTGCCATTGTAACTTGGAATGGTCCCTAAATGTAAATCGAGGACTATCTGTATTTTGGTTCCTTTTTATGTCCACACCTGATACATCACTTGAGATGTATCCCCTAATTTTCAACGGTAAAGGAAAATTAAATGCATAGCATTATAACAATACGCCATTCAGTAACTGGAATTAGGCAATATTTACACGGAGGTATTTACAACACAGGTGAGGCCTGGATGAAAAAAAAATGCAGATCCATAAACAATAAAAAATAATAAATAAAATAAAATAAAATAATAAATAAATAAAATAAAATAAAATAAAATATTTTAAGTTTGCTCTCTTTTTTTTACTTATTTATTGTGACTTTTCAGCACATTCCAAATTTTAAGTTGCTCAGGAAAGAAATTCATTTGAATCATTTTCTTTTTCTTTTTTCAAAAATAGTGATTGTTGTTATAGAGCTTTCAGCCCATGATAACCTTCTAGAAAGTGCCATATTGGTTTGTAAATCACTGTGAGAGAGAAAGATGAATTCTTGGAATATGTGAAAATAATAAAGAGAATATATGTACATTAAGTTGGTTATAAATGAAAACAGCCAATATTTGAATTAAATATAGCTTAATAAAATAAAATAAAATAAAATAAAATAATAAAATAAAATAATAAAATAAAATAAAATAATAAAATAAAATAAAATAAAATAAAATAAAATAAAATAAAATAAAATAAAATAAAATAAAATAGACAATTTCTGAACAATGGTGTCACTCAGCTTTGCACACCCACAAAACTGTGGAAAGGGCCTCACAAAACGAATGTGTACCCTTTGCACCTGTCCACCACATATGATCCCATAGAAGATGTAATTTTTTTAAAAAAATACTAGATTGTGCAGAAATGGATAGGTTGACATTAAAGATAAAAAAGATACAGAATACTTTCAAACATGGGGTTTATTTTATCAATGGTTGGACAACAGAAGTAGAAATTAGAAATTGGAAAAAATACTATTGTGTATGTTTTATGTTTAATATGTTATTGTATTGTATACTGTTATGTAAGCATATTAACCCAGACAATACGCTGTTCATAAAGTACTTATGTATGTTAAGGAAAATATATAAATAAATTGTTAAAAAAAAAAAAACCGAAAGTATAACCGGTTTATTGCCAAGCGAAAAGGAACACTTTCACTGCTTTTCTCTCTTTGAAGTATTTACATTCCCTTGCAAATTACACATTTAAATCGACAACACGGAAACAATTCTGTCTAAATTATTCAAAAGGAAAATCCAGGAGAGCCAACAAATGGAACATGTCGGTATTCGAACCGCTTCTACTCCATTTAAAAAAACAAAATTTGTTGGTCTGTTTTGCTCATCACACAAGATTGTTGAGACATTTGCTGGCGTTTTTTAACTCTTCCCAAAAGCGATAGAGGTAGTCCAAGACTTACAACGGTTCATTTAGTGTCCGTTCAAAGTTACCACAGCACGGAGAAAAGTGATTTAGGACTGTTTTTTTCACACTTACGACCGTATCAGCATAACTACGATCATGTGATCCAAATTCAGAGGACTGGCAACTGGCATGTACTTATGGCGGTTGCAATGTCCCGGGGTCACTGGCGACCTTCCAATGAGCAAAGTCTGTGGGGGAGCCAGAATCGCTTAAGAACGGTGTTCGTAGCTTAACAACGGCAACAGATTCACTTAACAACGGTGGCAAGAAAGGTCGTAAAATAGGGCACAAGTTACTTAACAAAATTTGGGGCTCAATCGTGGTCGTAAATCGAGGATTATATGAGGATTATACATACATATACATACATACACACACACATACATACATACACACATACGTAAATTTTTAAGAAGAGATTAGACAGCCATTTGCCTGAAATGGTAGAGGGTTCCTTGCCTGAGCTGGGGGTTGGACTAGAAGACCTCCAAGGCCCCTTCCAACTCTGTTATTCTGAGGAGGAGAGAAAGGTTTCCTGCTTGAATCAGGGGGTTGGACTAGAAGACCTCTAAGGCCCCTTCTTATTCTGTTATTCTGAGGAGGAGAGAAAGGTTTCCTGTTTAAATCAGGGGGTTGGACTAGAAGACCTCCAAGGCCCCTTCCAAGTCTGCCATTCTGTCATTTCTGCAGTTGCCTGCAGAAAAATGTGGCCCAAGAGGCAGTAGAGAGCTTGTTGGGGGGGGGGGGGGAGGAAGGGCCCTTACTATTACCCTCCCCCCCTCTGAATGCATAAAACTCCGGGGGGGGGTCCCATCTCCCCCATGAACCCACCTACCCACCCCAAAAAAAAACCCCTGAAGCGCCTGGATGGGAAGAGAGGCGCATGGGTCCCCTTCCTCCTCGCCTCCCCGACCCAGATTGGAAAAAAAAACAAAAAAGGGGGGGGAGGGGGTTTCCTGCATGCAAAGCCGTGCAAAAGAGGGGGGGTGGGGGGGAGAAAAGCGGGGGATCCCCCTTCCTCCGACTCAAAAACAAGGGGGCCGCAAAGGAAACCCCCTCCCCCAAAACCCCCAAAGCTTTTTGCAAAAAGGGAGGATGGATGCAAGCGCGCAGCAGCAGGAGGAGGAGGAGGAGGAAAGCAAGGCTTACAAGGCGGAGGAAGGAAGGGGGGGTGGGGGGACGTTTGGCTGCTTCTGGGGGACCCTCCCCCCAATTGCAAACCGGGCAGGGGGCTGCCAAACCCACCTGGGACCCCCAGGTGTCTCCCCCCCCACCCCCCACCCTGGCCTCGCCAACCCTTTGCGCATCTCCCTACCCTACTCCGTGGCTCCGCCGCCGCTTCCTCCTCCTCCTCCTCCTCTTCGCCGCCGTTTCTCGCGAGAGCGGAGACTTCCTTGCAAGCACCCGGAGTAGGGGGGGGTGGGGGGTGGGATCCCCGAGAAGGGGTGGGGGTTGGGGGCAGGAGGTGCGCCCTGCTGGGTGGGTGCGCTTGGAAAGCAGGGGGGGGCTCTCCAAAGCGCCCTAGGTAGTGTCTCCCCCCCCTCTTCTCCTTGCTCCCCAATCTTTTTTGAGGAGGGGTCCCTTCCAACGCTCAAATGGTGGGGGGGGGGTCTTTGGGGGTTGCTTATTTTCTTGCAAACGTCTGTATAGTCCTCCTCTGCCTCCTCCCTGTGAACCCAACTCCCTTGTAGCACTGATGATGTTAGCTAATTGGGTCGTGAAAGGTCTGCAAGAAAACCACCCAGCTCAGAGAGCACCAAGGACCCCCACAGTCCTCCTCCTCCTCTCCCTCTCCTCCTCCCTTCCTCCTTCTTCTCTTCTCCCTCCTCCTCCTCCTCCTCCTTCCTTCTTCTCTTCTCCCTCCTCCTCCTTCTCTCCTCTTCTCCCTCCTCCTCCTCCTCCTTCTTCTCTTCTCCCTCCTCCTCCTCCTCCTCCTTCTTGTCTTCTCCCTCCTCCTCCTCCTCTCCCTCTCCTCCTCCCTTCCTCCTCCTCCTTCTCTCCTCTTCTCCCTCCTCCTCCTCCTCCTTCTTCTCTTCTCCCTCCTCCTCCTCCTTCTTCTCTTCTCCCTCCTCCTCCTCCTCCTCCTCTTCTCCCTCCTCCTCCTCCTCCTCTTTTCCAGCACTGATGGTGTTACCATATCAGGTCACGAAAGGTCTACAAGAAAACCACCAAGCTTAGAGAGCACTGAGGAACCTCACACTCCTCCTCCTCCTCCTCCCTCTCCCAGCAACCATTACTCCCTCCTAGCACTGATGATGTTCCCTAGTTGGATCATAAAACGTCTGCAAGAAAACAAGCTCAAAGAGCACCAACAGTCCTTCTCCTCCACCTCCTCCTCCACGTCAACCCAACTCCCTTGTAGCACTGATGATGTTATCTAGTTCGGTAATGAAAGGTCTACAAGAAAACCACCCAGCTCAGAGAACACCAAGGACCCTACAGTCCTCCTCCTCCTTCCTCCTGCTCTTCCTCCTTCCCCTCCCTGCAACCATTACTCCCTCCTAACACTGATGATGTTCCCTAGTTGGATCATAAAACGTCTGCAAGAAAACAAGCTCAGAGAGCACCAAGGACTCTTCATGTCAACCCTCAGCTACAAATATTCTCCTTTATTGCGGCACAAATGGATGAGCACGGAAAGGAAATCCTTCCCCAGTTTGGAAACCCGCCCCCCTCCCCCCCAAAAAACTCCCTGGAGAGAAGACGGAGTGCTACTGGGGGGCCGCTGAACCTAAAGATTGTTATTGCTACTCAGGGGAAATGGTTTTGGGTGCTGCAAGAGGCAGTAGGGGTTTGAGGCTCCTCAAATGCAAACACACGAAAATTTTGCAGGTTTTTTTTTTTCCCCCTTGGGGTGCCCTCTGCAGCCTTACTCCAGTTTGAAGAAGCCAAATTAACCGAGTTTGCAGGTTTGGGTGAACCAAATAAACCATGTTCCTATTTTAAGCAATCGGCACTGGAGCAATAAAATGGGATTGTCTATCCTCGGGGGCCCTTTAAGACTGGAGAAGAATCTAGAGCTGTGTTTTTCAAACTTGGCCACTTGAAGGTATAAGGACTTCAACTCCCAGAATTCCCCAGCCAGCGTGAGGAATTCTGGGAGTTGAAGTCCACAAGTCTTGAAGAGTGGCCAACTTTGGAGATCTCTGGAATAGAAAATAGCCTAAAGATAATCACAATGTCAGTTTTGGGATCTGTACAAGCAGACACGCTCAGAACTCATTCACTACCTCTATGGCAGGGGTCCCCAAACTTGGCAGCTTTAAGACTTGTGGACTTCAACTCCCAGAATTCTCCAGCCAGCATTGCTGGCTGGAGAATTCTGGGAGTTGAAGTCCACAAGTCTTAAAGCTGCCAAGTTTGAAGACCTCTGCTCTATGGGATTAGGAGTAGCCACTCCTGGCTAGGGAACTCTGGGAGTTGAAGCCCACAAGTCTTAAAAGTCCTCAAGGTTGGACACCCTGCAGTTGAACAGTTAGTAGTCTCAAATCAGGTTACACAAGCAATGTATTGGCACAACAAAATGTATTTAAGTTTTGTAATAACCTAAACAAAGGAGGAGAGAAAACAAAACATGTTGCCCCAACAGACTTAACTACTTCAACAACAACCCAAAAGCAGCGGTGAAATCTGAACCGGTTTGCTACTGGATTGCTGGTCGCGTATGCGTGCTACACGCTAAGTGTGCATTGCGTGCACAGTACACGCCAAAAAGAGGCTTGGGAAGGTAAGTAGAACAGCGAGGGGGGGGGGAATCAGCTGTGCCGCGCGATTTAGCTTTGCTAGGAAGGAGGATTTCCTGCTTTCTAGCAAAGTTTAACCCCGCGGCACAGCTGATCGTTGGAAATACTGGTTCTGAGGCGGTGGTGAAATCTAAAATTTGTTGCTACCGGTTCTGTGGGCGTGGCTTGGGGGGGTAATGTGACTGGATGGGCATGTCCAACTTTTTTTTTTAACTTTTAAAACCATTTTTTTCTATATCTACCTCTTCTGCTGAAAAAATGCCTTTAAAAGCCTCTGATGATCCCAGCTGAGTTGCCTGATCGTCAGAGGCTTTTTTTTTTTTTAACTTTTAAAAGCATTTTTTCTTCGGCTGAAAAAATGCTTTTAAAAATAAAAAAAAAGCCTCTGATGATCACGTGGCTGGGACGAGGACACCAAGCCTTCGTCCGAGCCTTCCCCAGACTCCAGGACTGGCCCATGTTCCTCCCCAGCCTCCTCACTGTCCGACTCCGCTGCCAGCTCCACAGGCTGCTGGCGGACCACAACAGCAGCATGCCAGAAACCGGACTGTGAAAACAAGGGAAGCCCCATCAGTGGTGGGTTCCTCCCGGTTCGGTCCGGTTCGGCCGAGCCGGTAGCGGTGACGATATGATGTCACAGAACTGGTTCTCCCCCCCCGCCCTCCCCCCACCCACCCACGTTATTCTTACCTTTTATTTGGTCCCACCCAGTGGTGGGTTCCTCCCGGTTCGGTCCGGTTCGGCCGAGCCGGTAGCGGTGACGATATGACGTCACCGAACTGGTTCTCCTCCCCGCCCTCCCCCCACCCACCCACGTTATTCTTACCTTTTATTTGGTCCCACCCAGTGGTGGGTTCCTCCCAGTTCGATCCGGTTCGGCCGAGCCGGTAGCGGTGACGATATGACGTCACCGAACCGGTTCTCCCCCCCCGCCCTCCCCACCCACCCACGTTATTCTTACCTTTTATTTGGCCCCACCCCCAATCTATTGCTGCCTCCTGAGTCCCAGCTGATGACTAGAGGGAAAAAAAACTGTTTAAACTCTTGCCGCAGGGCTTCAAAGGGCCACCCTACAGCTGATCAGTGTTAAAAGAAAACAAATGAGTTGGGTTGTAAGTGTAAGGACTCATCGTAAGTGCGAGGACCTTCCAGAAATGACTCTGACCAGCTAGCCACACCCACCTAGTCACATGACCTCCAAGCCACACCCACAAAATAAGCCACGCCCACAGAACCGGTAGTAAAAAAAATTAGAACCCACCCCTGAGCCCCATCCATGGAATGCAGGTAGCAGGCGAAACCACACCCCCTCCGATCCACAGAAAAACCTCCAGGGGGTCAGTCCCTGAGCCCCAAAAGGTTGGGTGTTGCTGACTTAATTAAGATGGGCAGTGGAGAAATGTGACCCAACTTACAACAGTTCATTTTAGGGACTGAAGTTACAATGGCACTGGAAAAAAGGGGACTTAAGACCGTTTTTCACACTTATGACCTGTACAACATCCCCGTGGTCACATGATCAAAATCCAGATGCTTGGCAACTGGCATGTACTTATGACGGTTGGAGTGTCTCTAGACTGGCCATACCCAATCCCTGCAACCGTTCTTCATATATTTTAATCTCCAGGCGTTTAATCATCTTAGTTGCTCTTCTTTGCACTTTTTCCAAAGTCTTTTTTTTTTTTGTAATGCGGTGACCAAAATTGGATGCAGCATTCCAGGTGTGGTGTTACTAAGGCTTTACAAAGCAGTACTAAACCTTCACGTGATCCTGATTCCATGCCTCTGTTTAGACAACCCAGGATCGTATTAGCTTTTTTGGCTGCTGCCGCACACAGCTGACTCACTTTTAAGGGATTGTTCTGTCCCCAACCCCACGCACACACACCAACAGACGTTCAGGAGTTAAAGACCAAACCAGCCGGCAAAATCCTTTTCCTTATGATAACGGAACTTGGCAACAACCTAGTGGCTGCCTGCCAAGAGTTTATTATTTACAAAGAGGAGAGATAACTTCTCCCCACTTCTGATACATCAAAGGAAAGCAGCTCAATAATTACGGAATTAATCAAGTCCAGAGATACTCCAGCAAAGTCTTAAAGCAAAAGTCCGGCAATGCAGAATGGCGTGGAAGCTTTCTGCTTTGTTCGTCACAAGGTTTGACTGGCCACCACGCTCCCTTTTATATCCTGTGGGGTGTGGTCCAGTGACTCAGCCTAATCTCTGGCACGCCCTTTCTTCTGTTGTGCGCGCTTATCTCTGCGACGCTGGCGTGGATCCAGCCAAGACTCATTACCCTCATCACTGTCCACCTGTGGCTGCGTGGACGTGCTTGGCCCCAGCCCTATCTCTTGTCTTTCGGTGGACACTGAAGGCATTGCCAGAGAGGAGGGTCCTGGAGAGGGAGGCCTTGCCAACTCCTCCCCTTCACTCTCGGAGTCCTCTCCTGCCAATGACACAGGCTCCGGTAACGGCGCCACAACAGGGATCGTCCACTAGGACTCCAAGGTCTCTCTCACAGTTACTATTTTTGAACCAGGTTTCACCTAATCTGGACTTGTATCTTTGGTTTTTTCCTGCCTAGGTGTAAAACCTTTGTTTTTTCCACATTAAATTTCACGTTGTTGGATAGGGCCCATTGTTCAAGTCTGTCAAGATCGTTTTGGATCTTTGGAGCTTGTGTATTTTGGGTGTTGGCTATTCCTGCCAGCTTAGTTTCATCTACAAATTTGATGAGTTCCCCTTCTATTCCCTCATCTATGTCTTTTATGAAGAATACTCGGCCTAAGATGGAACCTTGTGGTACCCCAATGCCAGGGATAGTATTCACTTACCTTTGCCGCAAATGTGAGCGTGAGTGCAGAGCATCAAAAATGGGCTGTGATGACATCCAGGCAGGTGGGCGGAGCCTCCCATAGCAGCCGCTACCGATTCGCCCGAACCGGATAGAACCGGATGAATATCACTACTGCCCCACTGCTTACTTCCCTCCTTGTAGACGTAGCACCGTTAAGGACTACTCATTGAGTACAGTTTATCAGCCAGCTACAAATCCATCTGGCGGTTGACGCTGTCTATCCCACATTTTTCTCGTTTAATTTTAAGTGTTCCCATCCTGCTCTTGTCTTTCAGGCTGTTTGGATCTACTGAATGCTTTTATTATTATTTTTACCTTTCTTCAAATATAACCCTCCTTCTTTAAAATTAAAAAAAAAAAACACCCCATGGGTGTTTAAATCCGCTAAATCGAACTTTGGGGGGGGAAATGTTAAAAAGACACACCAGGATTTTGTATGCATGTGTTTATTTCGGAAGGAAGATCAAATAAGCCCCCTTGAAAAGAAGGGCTCTTGTAAAAGTAGAATAAAGTCAATTATCGTTTCCAACAGCATACAAAAATACACGTCTCCGTGACTTCCATACAATAATAAATAAGTAATCATGCGTCCAATGATAGAAAGGCACAAAAAAAAAACTGGTCACTTAAGGAATCATAAAATTACTATTAACAGAACCGCCCAAATAATCTGTACACAGCAATGTAACAATATATCCCAAAGGTGCAAAACACATTAAAACATCTTTCAAAATAGTATATGCAATAAATATCTCGGTTTTCATATATATATATATTTTAAAAAATAAACCTGTGCTGCTGTAAACAGTTTGTAAACAACCAAAACTCATTGCTTCTTTAAAAAAAAAATACTAGTAAATAAAAATTCCCAAACTTAAAAGTATTCTCTGCTCAGCAGATTTCATCACGGATTTAAGATTTAAATTTTTTTGATTATTATTATTATCATCATTATTGTAACCCTAGGCAGAAATAACAGCCCGGGTGATTTTCAAAATATGCCAAAGGGTCTCTCTAATTTGGAGAGCCTAGAGATTGGATACAGGGCTTTGAAAGCTGCTGATAGCCAATGGAAAATTCACACATTTTTTTCTATTTATCTATTTATCTCTGCCTGGATTACAGATCTATTTCTCATGATCGGTATACCTGTAAAGAAATTAAAATGACAAAACTAATCTTTGCAGTACAGGTAGACCTCGACTTAGGACCACAATGGACACCCAAAATTTCTGTTGTTAAGCGTGACATTTGTCCCTTTCTTGCCACAGTGAATCGCTGCCGTTGATAAATCAGTAACCCGGTTGTTAAGTGAATCCGGCTTCCTCCATGGACATTGCTTGTCAGATGGTCGCAAAAGGAGGATCACATGACCTTAGGACGCTGCGCCTGTCATAAATATGAAGCAGGTACCAAGTGTCTGAATTTGGATCACGTGATTGTGAGGATGCTACAAAGGGCGTAACTGTGAAAAACGGTCGTAAGTCGCTTTTTTCAGCGCCGTTGTAACTTTGAACGGTCACTAAACGAACTGTTGTAAGTCGAGAACTACCTGTAATTTGCAAATCAACTAATAATCACATGGACGGAGATCATTTAGATTGTTTCAGCCTCTGGCTGACTCTGGATGTCGCCATACTTCAACTCATTGCAATCAATGGGGCATTGTATATGGCTAACATAACTCCCATTAATTGTAGTGAACTCTTGGCATAATTAATTTGGTTCCTACATCTATTTAAAAATAGAGGGATTGGCGTATTCACCATTCTCCAAAGAGGAATGAAATCAAGCACAGAAATGTTAGCTACTGCTAAATCACACGCATGGGGAACAAAATTGTGACTTTCATCTACGTCCTGATTCTAGAGAAAAAAATAACTGTTTTATGAGTCCGCATAATATTTTTTAACCTAACTGGCTTTTTCACTTAGTATTTTAAAAAAAAAGTCAAACCACTTTAAATTTTATGAAATAGTTGGCAAAAAATGGAGATTCTGATGTCTAGACTGGTGTTACCCAACCTTGGAAACTTTAAATTGTGTTGGCTTCTAATCCCAGCCAATCGTGAAGTCCATAAAAAGCTTAAAGCTTCCAAGGTTGAGTAACATCGAGCTATAATCTCATCTAGATGTTCCTATTATTTCTGTATTAAGAAATCCGATTTTCCGTAATCCCCATTATTTATCACTTGTGCAATTTTTCCAAGAATTGAATTAAAACCAAGCATAATATAGGAAAATATTTACAAATCTAACAGTTGGGAATTTTATTCCGTTTCTTCAAACTGAGAGTGGCTTTAGAAGCATATGATTTCTTATTAACAGAGTTGGAAGGGACCTTGGAGGTCGTCTAGTCTGACCCCATGCTTAAGCAGGGGGCTCTATACTATATTGGACAAATTAATAGATTCAAATCAAATAACTTTAACGCCATCCAGATCCAGTCCTTTCCTGCTTATGGTTCTACGGTGCATTATCAAAAGCTTGTTTAAAAACTGACTAGGATTTTTTTAAAAAGAGAGAGATTACAGGTAGTAATCTCTCTTGATTTACAACAATTCATTTAGTGACCATTTGAAGTTACAATGGCACAAGAATGGGAAAAGGAGAGGAAGAAGGAAGGGGAAAGAAGAGCAGGAGAGAGGGTAAGAAGGGGAGGAAGAAGAGAGGAGAGGGGAAAGAGGAAAGGAAGTAGGAAAGGAAAGGAAAGGAGAGGAGGAATGAGGAAAGAAGAAAGAAAGGAGGAGAAAGAAAGAAAGGGAAAAAGGAAAGCTTGTAGGAAAACAAAAGAAGGAAATGGTAAAAGAGCAGACCCGAACAAATAATTAATTAATTACCTAATGGAAGTTAAAGAAGAAGATGAACGAACAATGGATAAAGATGGATAAAAGACTGTACATTTAAACATGTTGATGAAAAATAAAAATAAAAAACTTTTTTCAAAAAAAAAAGTTACAATGGCACTGAAAAAAGTGACTTACGGCTGTTTTTTCACACTTTGCAGCATTTCCACGGTCACATGATCAAAATTCAGAGGCTTGGCAATTGGCATGTACTTATGACAGTTGCAGCATCCCGGGGCACATGATCCTCTTTTGCGACCATCTGATAAACAGATTCACTTAAAAACCGCCTTACTAATTTAACAATTGCAGGGACCTACCAACTGTGGCAAGAAAGGTTTTATATATATATATGTATATAATGTGTAAACACGTACTAAGTATCTCACACTGCGTATTTTGTTTTAACACCGCTGTGCTTTTTAATCTCTTCTTTGATTTTTAACTTGATGACTTTTCAGGACTTTCCCTTACCATCAGCACGGTACCGAAGTTCCTTACTTCTAATTCAGATAACTGATTCCTCGGTTTCTCAAATTGCAAATTCATTATTTCTTTTATGCCTGCCCCCTCCCCCAAGCCGTATTTTCCCCATTTTACAGAGTTATATATAGATTTTCTATGAAATACATTTCTTGCTCCAAACATTGGGTTGTCTGGGTATTTAATTTGCTTAACAATACAAATTTGCACTGTTAATCTCCACCCCCTTTTTCCCCAACCATTGGTAAAATAAATTCCATGTTTGATAGTATTCTACATTCTCTTTCTCTTTAATTTTCAATGTCAATCTATCCATTTCTGCACAATCTAGCATCTTCTTCACTATCTCTTCATCTCACGGTATATCTTCATTTTTTTCCAGTATTGTGCGAATATAATCCTCGTTGCTGTTAAAATGAAGATCCTTAATTTTGAATGACAGGTTCAAACCGACCCTATCGATATAGAATTAAAACCCATTTCTATATCAGTAGGGTGCTGGAACCCAGAGTTAAGATTCAGGATTATGTGTTTCATTTTCCACCGATAATGGCACACTCACTCAACAATAAGAATTTTGCATTCTCCGAAGCACTTAAGGCAGGACAAGAAACAACGGATGGAAACTCACCAAGGAGAGAAGCAACCTGGAACTAAGCAGAAATTTCCTGACAGTGAGGACAATTAACCAGTGGAACAGTTTGCCACCAGAAATTGTGGATGCTCCAACACTGAAGGTTTTTAAGAAGAGATTGGGCAACCATTTTGTCTGAAATAGTACAGAGTGTCCTGCCTGAGCAGGGGGTCAGACTAGAAGACCTCCAAGGTCCCTTCCAACTCTGTTATTCTGTTATTCTTCGACTAAGTAGATCAACACTAAATATATCACACTGTGGCTGTCGAACGCTGGGAAAACCAGGAGATTGGAGCAGATCGAATGAATGCAGGTAGTTCTCCACTTACAAAAATTCATTTAGTGAACGTTCGAAGTTACAGCGACACGGGGAAAAAGTGACCGATGGACGTTTTTCACCCTTACGACCATTGCAACATCCCATGGTCAGGCGATCAAAATTCAGCCGCTTGGCCACTGACTCATATTTAAGATGGTCGCAGTGTCCCACAGTCACGTGAGCTACCTTTTGCGATCTTCCGACAAGCAAAGTCAAAACGGGGAAGCCAGATTCACTTAACAACCGTGGCAAGAAAGCAAATGTAAAATGGGGCAAAACTCACTCAACGAATGTCTCGCTTAGCAACAGAAATTTTGGGGTCCTTTGTGGTCGTACGTCGAGGACCACCTGTGTTAAACTGGCAACCCACCTTCCAGGTGTATCCACAAAGAAGGAAGTCAAAAATAAATTTCAAGATTGGGACGCAGTGGTGGGTTTCAAATTTTTTTACTACCGGTTCTGTGGGTGTGGCTTGGTGGGCATGGCATGGCTTGGTGGGCATGGCATGGCTTGGTGGGCGTGGCATGGTGGGCGTGGCAGGGGAAGGATACTGTAAAATCTCCATTCCCTCCCCACTGCAGAGGAAGGTTACTGCAAAATCCCCATTTCCTCCCGATCAGCTGGGACTCGGGAGGCAGAGAATAGATGGGGGCGAAGCCAGTTAGAAACCATATTTACCGGTTCTCCGAACTACTCAAAATTTCCGCTACCGGTTCTCCAGAACTGGTTAGAACCTGCTGAAACCCCACCTCTGATGGGACCCCTAGTCCTTGATTGTAGGCCTTTTTTAAACCCTTGTACGCATCCGCTTGCTATCTTCAAGAAAAAAATTTAGGACTATAGGAATCAAATAACTGTGAGTTATTATGCGTTAGGGGGGGAAAACACAATAGCTATGCTGACTGAATACAGTTTTTCTAAAAGGGCTTTCTTTTTATTTTCCGGACTGAAAAAAAACAAAAAGAAAGATTAAGATAAAAACACAGTTAGAAAGAACAACTAACTTTTTGTGCGAATTTAGAACACCGCTTTAATTAAGTCACAAGGAAGCAGCAGGGAAAATTCTATTTCAAGGAATTTTTTTTTCTTTTTTAAAAAATCTAATTTTCTGCATTCGGGATATTCTAGCTAATGCATTGTTCCCTTCCCTAGAACAGCATATTAATATTCCGAAAGGGGAAAAGCACAGAGCGAGTAATCGTGGCTAAATTAAGAATAATTATAGCCTCTTTTTCGGTCCATGCCAGCCTTCTGTTATTTCCTTTTTTTTTAACCCACAAGGGTTTAAAAAAGAAAAAGAAAAAGTATTATTGTGCATAGCAGAGCGGTATTTGCAACTCTGTGAGCCAAGAATGCGATAGGTATGGCAAAATATCAAAATGAGTGTAGTTAACAAATGCAATCTGGGGCAAATATTGATGTAAACGCTGAGAAAATACGTAAACTTCCCACGAAGGTTTCTGTAAGTGAGGTCGGTTTACAAGTGATTTGCTTTCCAAGCCAAATCCCTGTTGCTTTCCTTTGCTTTGCACACAATTCCATGAAAAGTGTTTGCACATATCCACTAAGCCATCTTAAATCTTAAGTAAGTAAACATTTAATATATTTCATATTCCCCTTCTTGAGTAGATGTTGCTATCTTTAGTGGCAGTTAAGCTTTGAAAGGCTTGTTCTAAAGTTAATTTCTGTGACTTTCAGTAATTTTAGTACAGGAAATCCTCGTTTTACAACAGTTCCTTGATTGACCGGCATTGAAAAAAATGACATGATCGGTTTTTTTCACACAACCGTTGTGGTCAGGTGATCAAAATTCAGAGGCTTGGCAACTGGCATGTACTTATGACGGTTGTAATTTCCCAGGGTCATGTGATCTCCTTTCGCGACCTGCTAACAAGTCGAACAGTCACTAAATGAATGGTTATAAGTCGAGGACTATAGCTGACACTAGCCAAGAGGACAAAAACTTAGTTTAATGTGAGAAGCAGGACGTTGGGGTTGTTAGAGAAACCCAACCTGGAAACAAACTATTGAACTAGAGTTGAGGGTCTGACTGTTTGGAGAAATGGAATTCAGTCCTGATTCAGACACAATCTTCAGTTCCCTGTATAATGGTTAGCTTGTAATGGTTTAAAAGCTGGCGGAAGGAATTTAAGAGCCCACAAATGGGAAATCCCACAGGCGCTTTTTCCAAAGGACAACTGAACTTGGTTTTTTTCAGAATAGAATAGAATAGAATAGAATAGAATAGAATAGGATAGGATAGAATAGAATAGAATAGAATAGAATAGAATAGAATAGAATAGAATAGAATAGAATAGAATAGAAAATAGAAAATAGAAAATAGAAAATAGAAAATAGAAAATAGAAAATATACAGAATAGAACAGAACACAACAGAACAAAACAGAATAGAATAACAGAGTTGGAAGGGATCTTGGAGGTCTTCTAGTCCAACCCCGTGCTCAGGCAGGAGACCCTATACCAGTGACGGCTAACCTTTTTGCCGTCGCGTGACAAAAGCAGGGGGAGCATGAGGGGGTCGCGGGCGCGCAGGCCCACATCCATAATTCAATGCGCCCTGCCCTCCCGCATGCATGTGATCTCCCCACGCTTCCCCCTGGTTTTGGCATGCGATGGCCCGGTGGGCCTGGTAGGCCTGTTTTTCTCCCTCCCCAGGCTCCAGAGGCTTTCTTGAAGCCTGGGGAGGGTTAAAACAGCCCTCCTCACCCTGCTGGAGGCCGTCCGGAGACCAGAAACGGCCCATTTCCCGACTTCCGGTGGGACTGGAAGGCCCATTTTTCACCCTCCCCAGGCTTCAGAGGCTTTCTAGGAACCTGGGGAGGGCGAAAACAGCCTTCCCCACCCACTCGGAGGCCCTCCGGAGGCTGGAAACGGCCCATTTCCCAACTTCCGGTGGGACCGGAAGGCCCGAAAATCAGCTGGCCGGCGCGGACATGCGCTCTGGAGCTGAGCTAGGGCAACAGTTGCATGCCCACCAATATGGCTCCGTGTGTCACCTGTGGCACGCGTGCCGTAGGTTCACCATCACGGCCCTATACAATTTCAGACAAACGTTTGTCCAATCTCTTCTTAAAAACTTCTAGTGTTGGAGAATTCACAACTTCTGGAGGCAAGTCATTCCCTGATTAATTGTTCTGTCAGGAAATTTCTCCTTAATTCCAGGTTGCTTCTCCCCTTGATTAGTTTCCATCCATGTGTCAGTGCTTCGACGCTGGCATAGAGAGCAGAGGAGACAGAGAGATAAGCTCTGAACTTTTGCCTGCTAAATCCCTTTGAAGTCGGGTTGTCGTGGAAATGAAGGCGGGAGACATTCCTGGGAAATGACGAGACAAGAAGTCTGAAGAATGACTTGGAAGATAGCCAATGAGAAGCAGAGATTTGGGGATTGGAAAGGGAGGGATTGGGGGGCAAAAGGTCAGTCTTGTCCGCATCGAGTCATGATCTGGTGGCTGTGCTCAATTAAAGAAAAGATTTCCTTAAAGATTGGCAGTTTGGAAATTCATTTATTTTGAGATAGCATCGAAGTCTGACACCATGGCTTCTTGTCCTGCCCTCAGGTGCTTTGTTTCGCTTCTGTTTCGCTTCTCATCCAAGAAGCTTCTTCTGTTCACTTCAGTTCTCTTCACTGAGAATTGAAGAAGCTTCTAGGATGAGAAACGAAACATTTTCAAAGGAATTAAGAAAGAAGAAGAAAGTCCAGTTGTCTTTTGGAAAAAAACACCTGTGGGAAAACCTTGACCTTGGATGATGGAGAATCTCCATAGACAACTGCGGTGGCTGTTGGGAGCTGTAGTTCATTCAGAGTGGGCCCACCATCGAGATACCATCTTAACTTTTCTGGATTCCTCTGTTGATCTTCCTGGATTCCACAATATCTAGAATCCGAGGTTTCCTGGCTCTGAAGCGGATGCATGATTTTCAGCAAAAAGGAATGTCTTTTTTCTGCTCCAATCAACCAAATTTTCCAGTCCATATTAACAAAATGGTTGGATAACAATACTTCTGATGAGTTAAATCCATCTCTAAACTGATTTTTTTAAAAATATATATATAATTGGCTTAATGCATGCATTAAAGACCAGGCTCTGTAATCTTTCCATATTTCATTAAAATTGCATAATCTTGATGTTCGTCGGATCTGATGCACTTCGAGTCGCTCGGCCGCCACATTTTGACGCTCAGACGTCGGAGGTTCAACTTGAGTTTGCTTTTAAGGAAGTGAGTAAGCGTTGCATATTTTATCAACCATGAGGTTGATAAAAGGTTCAGATCATTCTCCCTCAGGAAACCAAATCCTAAACCTGCCGTGTTCTAGCAATTTTCAAAATACTCTGAAATTACCCGAAGCCAGAGTAGAAGACGTTTTTCACGGCTAGAATACGGCAATTATGTCCACCACACACAGCGTGTTTCTATCACATCAGGAGAAAAAAAATAAAATCCCTAACACCTACCCACCCCCTGAAAAAAAAACAGTAATAAATTAAACCTTATTAAAACAGATATAAAAGTTATTCAAGTGTAAGAAGTTATCATGCAAACAGGCAGGCGTTTTGGGCGTTTTGGCATGTCCGTTCACGGCATCCAACGTTATTTTCGGCCAATGAGGGGGGGAAAAAACCCGAGAGAAGGATGGTTTTGAGGTACCACCGAAACATCCGGATGGGATCGAGTCTACGAAGACACTGGAGGCTCTGGATAAAGTGAAGCTTCAAGGATTTGTCAAAACAGAACAATCTCATTTTGTAAAATGATTTGTCATTTGCAAATTGAAAGAACCTGAAAGGATTATCAGGGTCCAAATAACGTACATGCTACCCAGGAAATGTGGCGGTGTTGGTTTGTTTTTTTACTGTAATGGAGACATTTTGATTACTTCTCGTAATATATTTCACAGGCTTTTTAGACCCACAAAAGAATAGTGCGGTGGCCTAGAAGTGGAGCTCTTGCCTCACAATCAGGAGGCTGTGAGTTCGATCCTAGGTAGATAGATATTTCTCTCTCTGGGCACAATGAGAATATATCTGCTGGACAAAACTCTGCATTGGCGACAGGGAAGGGCATCCGGCCAGTAAACACTCAGCTCCATTCAGTTGCCAAGACTCCACCCCGCAAGGGATTATCGGGTCATTAAAAGATTGATTTAGAACCACAAAACCTTTTGGATACTCTCATTCAGCTGGTTCATCAAACCTCGCCCCGATCAGAGTTAATGCTCTTCTCACAACCTGGCATTTACTCGCCCGGAAGGAATCCACGTCCTTCTACACCTTTGTGTAAATAGCACTTCCTCGACGGAGCAGCTGGCACAGCTACAGTTCCGGTAACGGTGGGCTCCTGCCAAATTCTTTAATTCCCTGAAGAATTCGCTTCATATGACCCACTTTCGTTATCCCCAAATCCTACGGTACAAGGGAGAAGACAGATTCATTCCCAGAAATCCAGAGTAGCAGAACATCATTTAACTTTCGGCAATAAAGCTAGTTTAGAGAGCGCCCATTTTAGACAATTAGTCCATTTTTTTCCCATACATATCAACTTATTTAGACAGAGTGGTGCGGTGGCCTAGAGGTGGAGTTCTCGCCTCACAATCAGGAGACTGTGAGTTCGATTCTACATAGAGGCAGATATTTCTCTCCCTGGGCCCAATGAGAATATATCTGCTGAACAAAACTCCGTATTGGTGACAGGAAGGGCATCTGGCCATTAAAACACTCTGCTAGCTCCATTCAGTTGCCCAGACTCCACCCCGCAAGGGATTACGAGGTCTTTAAATGATGATAATGATATCAACTTATTTAGACACTGAATTGTGTTTCCAAGGAAATGTTTTGTACAAGAAGTGGTGCTGACTATTTTTTCCCTGCATTCTTTATTTCTTAGATTTTTAAACATACATTCTTGATTTGTCTCCCTGGAATGTGGAATGACACCAAATCAAATTGTAAACATTTGTTTCTTGAATGACATTATGGAAATTACCGTTTTGCCGTAGCATTTTCAAATATCCAGCAAGGCAAGTAAAATAAAATAACCAGCAACAGTCTTAAATAACAGGGGAAGCATTAGGAAATCTAGCAGAACAAAATAGGCATCAGGAAAACCTGTCCGACATCATGTATAAAATTGATTTTAGATCACAGACAAAACCTCTTGTGCAGGATGTCGTCATACCACAAAGTGTTTTTTGTTCTATTTTTAAAAAATATGGTTGGAGGCCCATCTTTGTAAGATTTCACGTTCAGAAATCAGAAACCATCTGTAAAGCTCAAGATCAATGTGGAACAGCGCAGGAAAGCAGAAATACATTACTTTTAAAACAAAACAGAAAATTGCGTCTTGAAATCCCTCTAAATGTTTACAGGCAGTCTTTTTTTTTTTTTTTTTTTTTTAATTTGATTTATATGCCGCCCTTCTCCGGAGACTCAGGGCTGCTTACAATGTGCTCAGCAATAGCCTTCATACTTTTGTATATTTTTATACAAAGTCAGCTTATTGCCCCCACAAACTGGGTCCTCATTTAACCTACCTTAGAAAGGATGGAAGGCTGAGTCAACCTTGAGCCTTGGAGAGATTCGAACCAGCAGTAAATTGCAGGCAGCTGTGTTAATAACAGGGTGCTTTAAACCACTGTAGTACCAAGGCTATAGTACACTGTAGTACATAAGTCTTCAACTTATGACCATTAGGAACTGGGTTCATTATACAATCATTAAGTCGTGACACTTGTCACACTTTTAATGACCTTTTTATTGCGGCGGTCCTTAAGTGAATCTGCCGTTATTAAGCGAACGCTGTGGTCCAGGGGTGGGTTCTAAAATTTTTTACTACCGGTTCTGTGGGCGTGGCTTATTTTGTGGGCGTGGCTTGGGGGTAATGTGACTGGGCAGATGTGGCCAACTTTTTTTTTTTAAAAACTTTTAAAAGCATTTTTTCTACAATCTTAAGAGGTTGCAGAAAAAAATGCTTTTAGAAGCTTCTGACGATCAGGCAACTCAGCTGGGATCACCAAAGGCTTTTAAAGGCATTTTTTTTCCCTACAACCTCTTCGGCTGAAGAGGTTGCAGAAAAAAATGCTTTGAAAAGCCTCTGACGATCCCAGCTGAGCCGCGCAATCATCAGAGGCTTTTTTTTTAACTTTTAAAAGCATTTTTTCAGCCGCAGAGGTTGTAGAAAAAATGCTTTTAAAAGTTTTTTAAAAAAAAGCCTCTGATGAGGTGGGCGGGGTAAGCGAGTGGCGACCAGGCCGGGGACCGGTTCGGGGGCGTGGCCAGCCAATGTTATTACCGGTTCTCCGAAACTACTAAAAATTTTTACTACCGATTCTTGCGAACCGGTGCAAACCGGAAGCAACCCACCACTGCTGTGGTCATTACGCAAATTCATTGTTTGCTGGGGGGCTGTTTTTGCTGAAAATAGAGGAGCAAACACCAGCTTTCCGCAAAAATATTACACAGGCGGTCCTCGACGTACGACCAAAATTGAGACCTAACTCTCTGTTGCTAAGCGAGATGTTAAGTGAGTTCCCCCTCATTTTACAACCTTTCTTGTCCCGCTTGTTAAAGTGAACCACTGCCGTTGTTAAATTAGCCACGCAGTTGTTTAAGTGAATCTGGCCTCCCCATCGACTTTGCTGGTCAAAAAGTCGTAAAAGGGGATCACGTGACCCCAGGACGTTACAACCATCATAAGTACATGCCAGTTGCCAAGCCAAGTGACCCTGGGGATGCTGCAATGGTCAAAAGTGTGAAAAATGGTCGTAAGTCACTTTTTGCAGTGCCGTCTGAATGGTCGCTAAATGAACTGTAAGTCGGGAACTTAGAAGCCACAGTCCCGTATCTGCAGGATGGTGCAAACCACCATCAATGTTGGCCAGTTGCTAAGTGCTTGAATGGTAAACATGTAACCACGGAGAGAGTGGCCCTTGGAACTGGGTCATATAAGTGCCTTTTTATAGGGGGGGAGGCGGGGGGTCCGTTGTAACTTTGAATGGTTGCTAAGGAAGCGGTTGTAAACCTTGGGGTTTTCAGTTCGCACAGAACCAGTGGTGGGATTCAAATAATTTAACCCCTGGTTCTCTGTTCTAATGACCAGCTGGGTGGGTGTGGCCATGGTGGGCGTGGCCAGGGGGTGTGACAGGCAGCAATTGGCCTCCTGCATCCCCCTGGGAGCAAAAAATGGGCCACGGGGGGGCACTGCCCCGCCGTGCCCCATTTTGGGCCTAGTAGGTCTCCCTGCAGCCTCCTGGGAGCAAAAACAGAGCGTGTGGGGACTCCTGGAAGCAGTGGGGCAGCTAGCAATTTAACTACCGGTTCTCCCAAACCGGCCTGAACCAGCTGAATCCCCCCACTGCACAAAAGCCTACCCAGGGCCACTGTTCGTAGCTCATGGGGTCCCAAACTTCCTTTTTTCAAGAAGCAACTCGTCTTCCTTGTTTTTTCTTTGAAGACGTTTCGCTTCCCATCCAAGAAGCTTCTTCAACTCTGAGTGGGAAATGAAAAATGGAAGGATTTCCACTCAAGAGCTGAAGAAGCTTCTTGGATGAGGAGCAAAACATCTTCAAAGAACAAACCAAAGAGTCTAGTTGCCTCTTGAAAAAAGCACCTTTGGGACAACCATGAACCTGGAGGACGGAGAATCTCCACAGACAATCAGCTCACGGAGTAATTCATGTGTAAGTTTCAAGAGGTTTACTTCCTGCCTTGCTGGCGTTGCAGCCTCCAAAGCCCTTCGTTCAAAATCCAGAATTTCCACATTAATTTGTATTTCCCTAGTTATGCACTGCTGCCCTCCTATGCTCATTTCGATTAATGCTTCCACTGACCGGTTCCAGTTTACGACGGCCTGACAGCAGAGCAATACAACAAGAACTCACAGTCTCGCCAAGCTTGGTTATTAAAGAAATTTTGGGGGTCAATATGATCTTCCCTAAAATTAATAAACATAATTGGTTATCCTGCACTTTCTGTTCTGTTCTCCTAAACTCCACACGAAGATGGGTAATTCTCAATGCACCATATTCGTTTAGTGACCATTCGAAGTTACAACGTCCCTGAAAAATGTGACTTCTGACCGTTGTTCACGCTGACATCCCCGTGGTCGCACGATCAAAATTCAGACGCTTAGCGACCGACTCATATTTATGACGGTTGCAGTGTCCCGCGGTCACGCCATCCCCTTTTGCGACCTTCTGACCAGCAAAGTCGATGGGGAAGCCAGATTCGCTTAATGACCATCTTACTAACTTAATAACGGCAGTGATTCACTCAGCAACGGTGGCAAGAAAGGTCGTAGAATGGGGCAAAGCTCCCTTAAGAACTGTTTCGCTTAGCAACGGATAATATGGGCTCCATTGTTGTCGTAAGTCAAGGACCCTCTGCAGACAGACTTATTTCTGTAACTTCAGCAGTGTACAGAGCTGTACGGGTAAACACACCACAGGTGTTACTATGATACGAAGTCCAATGCAGGTAAACCTTTCGAAGATGTTTTATCTGAGTTCTTTGTGCTTGTGTGTGTACATGCTCTGCTTTTAGCATTGTGCAATGCTTTGTAAATAATTTGGAAGCATACAACAGTACAAATGTAGCATCCATCTGCAGCTTTTTAAAGCAACCGAGTCCTCACCCAGAATCACATTGCTGCTCTCCGTAATCCAGGAAAAGGTGCGGTTGCTTTAAAGAGCCACCCAAAGATGCTGTTTTTGCTCTTGGAATCAAATCCAGAGCTCTAATTGCTATATTGATTTTTTGGTATCCACTCTCTGTTGTCGTTTAGGCCCCGAACCAACCTAAATGCTTGTTTTAACATGCAAACTGGATGTTAAACATCTCTCTCTCTCTCTCTCTCTATTATTGTATCTGACGATTTGTGTTTTTGTAGATTAGGAAGGACGGGAGAAGTACACATACACCACAAATAACAATAAACAAAAAACACAATGAAACCCACACTGAACAAAATAAGAGCTTGGTTTCTTCCCCACCCTCCAGCCCCCTTTCTTTGTGGCAGCATCTCAAATACTGGAATATTGCTATCATGTCTCCCCTAGTCAGGGATGAAATGCTACCGTTCGCTCCAGTTTGGGCAAACCAGTAGTGATAAAAACTACCAGTTCGCCCGAACCGGTAGATAAAAAAAAGCTACCGGTTCGTTTGAACCGGTATTTCCAACGATCAGCTGTGCCGCGCAGTTTATATTAGCTAGATAGCAGGAAATCCTGCTTTCTAATGAAACTAAATCACGCGGCACAGCTGTTCCCCACCCCTTGCTATTCTACTTACCTACTGAAGTCTTCTTTTTCCACGCGCAGTGCGCATTTGGTGCGCAATGTGCATGCGCGCATGGAACGTGTTTTTGGTGTGTGTTGTGCATGCTCGCACAGCACGCTTTTGGTGCACAGTATGGATGCGCACACACAGCGTGCTTTTGGTGGGCAGCAAACTGATGATGATCCACGGAGGATTTCACCACTGCCCCTAATCCTTTTTTTCTCCAGATTAGCCATACCCAGTTCCTGCAACCTCTTCTTCATATGTTTTTGTCTCCAGGCCTTTCATCATTTGAGTTGCTCTTCTTTGCACTTTTTCCAAAGTCTCAACGTCTTTGTGACCAAAACTGGATGCTGTATTCCAAGTGTGGCCTTACTAAGGCTTTATAAAGCGGTACTAATACTTCTCGTGATTTTGATTCTATGCCTCTGTTTATACAACCAGGGATTGTGTTAGCTTTTTTGGCCGCTGCCGCACAGGGCATGGCTCACGTTTGTCTCTAAGAGTCTCTAAGACCTCTTTCAAAAGGAAAATACTTGTCCTTCTTATTCTCACCAGACAGAGAAATTCAGCCTAACAAGACAGCCATTTTTGGCCAGGGGGGGGAGTTATGCAGGGTTGCGTGTTAAAAAGCCAAGCTACAAGCACATCGCTGGGACGGGAAAAGAGAGGAAAAGCTTTCATCCATTTTTTTTTTGAAATGCTCTTAAGGCAGAAAAAGTAACACAAGGCCAATACCTTCAGATCTCGCCTCTCCAGGTGTAAAAGTTCGGCCCCTCGGATGTCGTGGCTGATGAAAGTTTCTCTGTATTCTCCCAAACTCAGCAGGTCCAACCAAGAAGCGACTTCATCCGTGCCCCATTTCTGAACTACCAAAGTTAAGAGCAAAACCCCCTTAATTTTTTTTTTTTTTCCTACATGCTGGGCACAGCACAACAAGCAAAGGGTTAGGCCGTAGAAGGCGGGAAACGGAAGAGAAGAGAGCAGCGCGGTGATAGCGGAAGTCACGCTGACATGCGGGTTAAAAGTAGGGAAAACCCAGGAATCTGAGGACTGCCTGGATCTTAGCCATGCTCTCAGCTCCAACATCCAGCTACTACGCCGTCAAGCGTCTCGATGCCAACTCATTAGCTTGACTAATTAGGATTGGTGCTGCCTATAGGTATTCCAGGATGTGCAAATTGCAATCTATTATTTCCAATAAAAGTGAATAATTTGTAGGTGGAAATGAGAGGCCCTTGGTGCTAGCACTCATGATGTTACCTAGTTTGGATAATAAAACGTAAACCACCAAGCTCAGAGAGCACCAAGGACCCCACAGTCCTCCTCCCCCTCCCCCTCTTCCCCCTCTCTGCAAACCCCACTCCCTTCTAGCACTGATGATGTTCCCTAGTTGGGTAATGAAACGTCTGCAAAGAAACCACCAGGCTCAGAGAGCACCAAGGACCCATCAATATATTGAGTGAAATGCAAACGGGGAAAAATTGCCTTTGTGGAGACTTAAAACAGCTGCCACGTTTAATTCAAGCATTACTTCTTTCACCAGGTCAAATAAACAGCCCTTTAAAGTTCTGTACATATCATGTGGCCCATAGAGAAAGGATTTTAATACTGGAGGAGGCATGGAAAAGCAATTGAGGGTGTGTTTTATCAAAAGTCGTTTTATCGGAAGTTACCTATGACCCAGGATACCTCCAAGGAATTCCAAAGTCAATAATTTCAGTTATATTCCTGCAGTTAATTAAAAATTCTTCACGTGGCTTTTTTTCCTTTTTTTCCCTTTTTTTTCTTTTTTTTGGGGGGGCACTTTGAAACTGAAATCCTGGTATGATATTGTTTTAAAAATAGGACTTACGTATGGCATAATGCCAACCTGTAACAATGAGAAAGTAAAACCACGGAAGTCTGTTTCCTAATGAAAAGAAACGTTCTATGGAGCTTCAGTATCTTAAAAAGTGTCATTCTTTGTTTAGATAATAGTTTCTACGCTGATTTTTCTGCGGAGGAAACCTTGAACAATGCAGAAATTAATAGCACGTTCTGGAGAAGGAGAACATATTCACAGAGCGCATCGGTCAAGTTTTGTGCCTTGCGGTGGCTAGATGGTTCACTCTTAAAACACACTGAGGATTTGACGGCATCTGCTGGAGAAGACCAGTAAAATAGCACTTAATGACTTTAACTTAAACTCAATGGCTTGCTAAAGCTTGAAGAACATCTGAGAACTTTCAAGGGACTGCATCTTTTGGAAAAGACCAGTTGGATAGCACATAATGTCTTTAAAAGAACCCCATAGCTTGCTAAAGCTTGAAGAACATCTGAGAACTTTCAAGGGGCTGCGCTGCATCTTCTAGAAAAGACCAATAAGATAGCACATAGTGTCTTTAAAAGAAACTCAGTGGCTTGCTAAAGCTTGAAGAACATCTGACAACTTTCAAGGGACTGCATCTTTTGGAAAAGACTAATTGGATAGCACATAGCGTCTTTAAAAGAAACTCAATGGCTTGCTAAAGCTTGAAGAACATCTGAGAACTTTCAAAAGATTTCAGTGTTCTCAGAGACAAAGTTGATGGAGATGTAAAATATAAGGTCTAGAAACCTCAGATGTTTGATTTATGGATTCTGAAGTCCCCTTGTGTGGTTTAGGCCCCAAATGTGAACCTCTTTTCTGAATTTTGGAGGAGATTGTGGGGTTTAAAAGTGTGAAATAGGCTATAAACATTGCAAGACGCCCAAACTGTTAATTTTCAGCCCTCAAAACCCCATCCCCAAATGGATCCTTAATTCGCTCACTTTTAAAATATGTGTCACACAAGACTTTGCGGCCTCCTTAAGCCATGATATTTACACACCCTTGACCCACAAGTAGATGTATGTATAAGGGACAACTTTCTCGTGGGATAAAGCAACTTCAAGTCGTCATGAAGACGGACTAACAAGGAAGCCCAAGACAAGCTCAGTGCATATTGTGTTTTAAACACACAGTCCACTCACAACCTTGTCTCTTCCAAGCAACAACATTTTTGAAAACATACCAGGCTGGGTGCCAGTCTTCTGTTTTTGAACCTTTTCCTTTTTAAACTTTGGCACTATACGAAACATGGTACTTCGGCTGTTTCTCTTACAGTATTCCAAAGGAGGATCCTGAAAAAAAGAAGATTATTTTTTTTTCTTTTTCTTCATTTGATGCATCCACCAGTTTATTTGTTAAAAGCAGTGTTCAGGAGATTAAACTGTAATATTTTTTTTAAATGAAGACTCCCTCCCCGTGATGGTGAACTTATGGCATCAGTGGTGAAATCTAAAATTTGTTACAACCGGTTCTGTGGGCGTGGCTTGGTGGGGGCCGGGGGTAATGTGACTGGATGGGCGTGGCCATTATTTTTTTTAACTTTTAAAATCATTTTTTCTACAACATCGTTCCCATGTAACACCTCTCCTGCGCGAGCTGCACTGGCTCCCGGTGGTCTTCCGGGTGCGCTTCAAGGTTTTGGTTACCACCTTTAGAGCGCTCCATGGCTTAGGGCCTGGTTACTTACGGGACCGCCTGCTGCCACCAGTAGCCTCCCACCGGCCGGTACGCTCCCATAGAGAGGGGCTCCTCCGGGTGCCATCAGCCAAACAATGTCGACTGGCGGCCCCCAGGGGGAGAGCCTTCTCTCTGGGGGCACCTACTATCTGGAATGAGCTCCCCCCGGAGATACGGAGGATCCTGGATCTCCGCACCTTCCGCCGCGCTCTCAAGACCTTTTTATTCCATCAGGCTGGCCTGGCCTAACTGTTTCCCTTTTCCCCCTTTTTAAAACGTAAATTTTAATTCATTTTTAATTTATTGGGGTGTTCTAAATCTGTCTTCGGCCAAATTGTTTAATAAGATTTTATTCAGTTTTAAATTTTGTATTTATATTTTTTATCCTGTGGCTGTTCACCGCCCTCAGTCCTTCGGGAGTAGGGTGGTATACAAATCAAATAAAACTAAACTAAACTAAAACTAAACTAAAACCTCTTTGGCGAAGAGGTTGTAAAAAAATGCTTTCAAAAGGCTCTGACGATCCCAGCTGAGTTGCCTGATCGGCAGAGGCTTTTTTTCTTTTAAATGCCTCTGACGATCAGGCAATTCAGCTTGGATCGTCAGAGGCATTTAAAAGAAAAAAAGGGTTTTTTTTCTTTTAAAAGCCTTTGATGAGCCCAGCTGATCTGCGCGATCATCAGAGGCTTTTTTTTTTACTTTTAAAAGCATTTTTTCGGCCGAAGGGGTTGTAGAAAAAATGCTTTTAAAAGTAAAAAAAAAAAGCCTCTGATGATTATGCGGCTCAGCTGGGCATGTGGGGGGAGGGGCAGGGTGTTTTGCTACCAGTTCTCCGAACCACCCACCTCCATCGCTACCGCTATCAGCCTCCTGAGACCAAAAACGGGCCGCGGGAGGCTCGCGTGCACATGCGCAGGGGGATCAGGGCAGCATGCGGGTGTCAGGTGTGGATGCGCGGGGGGCGGGGTGTCACACATGCATTGCATTATGGGTAGGCACATGTGCGCGCAACCCCCCTGTGCCCTGCGCCCCGCCCCACTTTCGGCACGCGATGACAAAAAGGTTAGCCATCATTGCTCTATCCATTCAATGCAAAGTGTGCTTCGTTGAAAAGGATGGTTGTAAATCCAAAAGGTAAAACACAATGGATAATCTTGATAGGATGAAAGAAAAACGAAGTTATCCTTCATTTATCCAAGTTTATCCTTTAAAGGGATTGTGAAAGTCGACCTTGAAAAACGAACCAAGAAGACAGAATGTTTGCCAAGTAGAGGAATTTTAGGAATAATTCCACAATATGAAAATGTTCTGAATGGAGGGTGAAGTCATCCCTTTTCAAAACGAGATAACTGTTGGGTATAAATTAACTATATTATGAAGCGATTTTTTCTACTAAATTGTATTTCTCGTGAGTTAAAAATCTTACCCACAGTAAAAACATAAAAAAACATATTTATATTCTCTGCTCACACCTGAAAACTGGCAAGATCAATCCTGACCTTTTCTACACAAAGAAGAGTCAAAAATCCATATTTACCGGTAGCCAAATAGAATTGAATATACTTCAAAAAGGGTGCAGAAAAAATGATTCAGATCTTGTGTAATAAGCACAGTGCCTGCTTTAAAAAAAACTGTTTTTAATTCAGGCTTCCATACTGGCCTGGAAAAAAATGGGGGGGGCGGGGGGCGTGGAGGAAGCTGCTTTTAAAATCCCATTAACTTTTCTGAGTCTTTAAAGAGCTTTAAAGCAGCTGTATCTTTTTCAGTCTCAATCAGAAGCAGCTCCTTCCTTCTGCCGAAAGGATGGTGTGTTCGCTGAAGGTTCAAATACCTCTTCCAATTCATCTTCAAACAATTGTGGGATTCAGCCGGTTCAGGCAAACCAGTTATTAAATTGCTGGCTGGCTCCGCCCTTCCAGGAGTCTCTACGTGCCCTGTTTTTCCTCCCAGGAGGCTGCAGGGAGGCCTACTAGGCCCAAAATGGGGTGCGGGAGGTGCGGCACGGCTCCCCCGTGGCCCATTTTTGCTCCCGGACAGACAGGAGGCCGAGTGCTGTCTGTCACACATGGCCATGCCCACCATGGCCACGCCCACCATGGCCACGCCCATGCAGCCAGTCATTAGGGCAGAGAACCGGTTGTTAAATTATTTGAATCCCACTACCGTCCTCAAAGCATTCATAACCTCTGGCAGTTAACTTCCCTGCACCTGGGTCAGATTTTCAAGGCAGGTCCGATCCCCCTTTACCCCCCGAAAAAAAGGGAACAGCGAGGATCAGGGCTTGCACGTGTGAATTCCACCCACCTCGTCATCATTCATCTGCAGAATATAGCAGAGCCAAGGAATTTCGCCCAACTTTCTCAGTTCGGTCTCCAGATTGTGCACCGCCGACACCAGCAGCTCCTCGCAAGGGGATTCCAATTGCTATCAAAACAGCAAATTATAATTTGGTTAGGCTGAGTTGTCTAATAAGAACCTCTGTCTTTCTGCCTGTCTTTCACCTCTATCTATACCTATAGAGCTATGTCATCTATCTATCACCTATCAATCAACTATCTCAGGGGTCCTTGGTGCTCTCGGAGCTCTGAGCAAGGAGTCATCATTTCAGTCCTGAGCTACAAATATTCTTCTTTATCAGTATCAACTATCTATCCATCATCTGTCTATCATTATCTATTTGTCTGTCTGTCTGTCTGTCTATCCTAGGGGGTTGGACTACAAGACCTCCAAGGTCCCTTCCAATGTTCTTATTCTATTCTGTCCCGTTCCACTCCATTCTATTGTATTCATTTTTATCTCTATTTATCCCCATCTCTCTCTCCCTCGCTCCTTCCCTAGGATTTCAATTTCTCACGTTCTCCCATCTCCACTGTTTCCAAATTACAAGCAGGAAAGGAGCTATTGATGGTAAAAACAAACCAAAAAAATATGTAAATTTGTCTCCTGGCTTTATTTCAAAATCAGCTGTATTACTGCATTGTGCAACATTGATCTCTCTCTCTGTCTGTCTGTCTGTCTGTCTGTCTCTCTGTCTCTCTGTCTGTCTCTCTGTCTGTCTGTCTGTCTGTCTCTCCCTTCCTCTCTCCCTCCCTCCTTCCTCCCCCTCCCTCCCTCCCGGAAATGTCCCTGTTTAAGGAGATAAAGTAATTCCTCCAATTCTGATCTCCGTCCATCTTCCCCCCCCCATCCTCTTCTGACTTGCTCTGCTGATTTCCTGAAAGCATGATCTTTCTGGAGTCAGTTCAGAATGTCAGACATTCTGCCCTTTGCACCAAGATGATATTGCAGCCTCCTGCAGATACAGGACATGATAGCCTCCACCAGAGCAGAATTGGATTGTCAAGAAAACCAACAGGTTGACTGTCAGAATATTCGTGAACTGGAATAGGGCATTGTAACAAGGTCAGCCGATGAATAGGCATGGCAACAGATCAGCCAATGAGGACTGTTTGGAAACTGAAACTGGAAGGAGCCTGGGCATGGCTCTGTATTAAGCTCTGAGCTCTGAAGCTGCAAACTTGTCTGTCTGCTGAATTGAAACCGAAACTCATCTCTGCTCTTCTCTCCTCTGCCTGTGTTTTCTGCCTGTAACTCTCTACCATGTTGGAAGAATCTGCTGTTGGTGTTGTACTGTATGTGTTATTATGTATATAAAGAGAAGTTAATGAATCCTGCTGAATCAGTTAGATATCTGTGTGTGCTTTCTGGATATGATTTCCACAACAAACTCTTGACAGTGAAGGCAAGGGATTGTGTCTGGGAAGGGTGAAGGCAACTTCCAGGCAATGGATCTCCAACTCTACCGTAAACAAATACTTAATGGATTCTTTCAGGCCAATATCACGGTTTAAGAAATGGGAGATCATCATATAAAACCTTTGCCAGACCTTTCCTTCAATACTGCTCACCTGCCTGGAACCCTTTCTGTATTGCAGACATCAATACATTAGAAAGGATCCGAGATATTTTACTAGAAGAGTCCTCAAATCTTCGGCTCGAAATAAAATTCCCTATCCCACCAGGCTTGAAATTTTAGGTCTGGATAGCCTGGAACTACGCAATCTACATTCCGACCTAAGCTTGCTTCATAAGATTATTTACCAAAACGTCCTAACTGTAAATGAGTCCTTTAATTTCAACCGTAATAACACAAGGGCTATCAATAGATTCAAACTCAATGTAAATCTCTCTAATCTTGATTGTAGGAAATATGACTTCAGCAATAGAGTAGTAAATGTCTAGAACACTCTACCTGATCCTGTTGTTAGTCTCTCTAACCCCCATACCTTTTACCTTAAACTATCTTTCGTGGACCTTTCATGTTTCTTAAGAGGTCCCTAAGGGGGCGTGCATAAGGCGCACCAGTGTGCCTACCGTCCCTATCCTACTGTCCCCATTGATATGTAATCATTCTATGTGTTTATGGCTATGTTTTGCCTTTTATTTATGCCAATTTTTTTCATGTGTCCATGTCTATACTGCTACTTGTTTCCTTGTACTTGTTGACAAACAAATAAATTATTATTAGTAGTAGTAGTAGCAGTAGTAGTAGTAGTAATATTATTATTATTATTATTATTATTATTATTATTATTATTATTATTATTATTATTATTATTATTATTATTATTATTATAGCCCTTGGAGCAATACCCAAAGGGCTACCCCACTATTTAGAAATTCTAAATTTGCCGGACTTGAACATTTTGACTCTACAAAAAACCACCTTACTCGGAACAGCTGACATCCTCCGATGATACCTTAACAGTTCCTAGGCCCTTGGTTAGGACTCAAGCTGCTGAGCTATTAACCAGCCTCAAAGGCTGTGAATCTCACTAAAGATTAACCAATAATAATAATAATAATAATAGAACATGCCAGATATCACAGTTGTCGAAAACCGAAACATACAATTTATTGACATCGTGGTACCAGGAGACGCCAGAGTCGAAGAAAAAAAACTGGAAAAAAATCATGGAATATCACGACCTGGCCATCGAAACTACACCGCTATGGATGAAACATGTAGCAGTGATACCCATTGTCATCGGGGCACTTGGTACCATGTCCAAGAATTTTATAAGATACATCAGCAAATTGCAGCTTCCTGCTATAACACCAGTGGAACTGCAAAAAATTGTGCTACTTGGAACATCCTACATCTTAAGAAAGTACTTGGTTGATACCTAGGATGCTGGCAGCAACCCATATCAACCATTAGCACCGGTCAATGGTATTTGTGATGTCCAGGTGACTGAGTTTCATGTGTAAATAACAGTAAAAAGAAGGAAGAAGAGGAGGAGGAGGAGGAGGAGGAGGAGGAGGAGGAGGAGGAGGAGGAGGAGGAGGAGGAGGAGGAGGAGGAGGAGGAGGTGGTACTTGGTTGATATCTAGGACGCTGGTAGCAACCCGTATCAACCATTAGCATCGGTCAATGGTATTTGTGATGTCCAGTTGACTGAGTTTCATGTTTAATGAATAAAGTAAATAACAGTAAAAAGAAGGAAGAAGAGGAGGAGGAGGAGGAGGAGGAGGAGGAGGAGGAGGAGGAGGAGGAGGAGGAGGAGGAGGAGGAGGTGGTACTTGGTTGATATCTAGGACGCTGGCAGCAACCTGTATCAACCATTAGCATCGGTCAATGGTATTTGTGATGTCCAGTTGACTGAGTTTCATGTTTAATGAATAAAGTAAATAACAGTAAAAAGAATGAAGAAGAGGAGGAGGAGGAGGAGGAGGAGGAGGAGGAGGAGGAGGAGGAGGAGGAGGAGGAGGTACTTGGTTGATATCTAGGACGCTGGTAGCAACCCGTATCAAACATTAGCATCGGTCAATGGTATTTGTGATGTCCAGTTGACTGAGTTTCATGTTTAATGAATAAAGTAAATAACAATAAGAAGGAGGAGGAGGAGGAGGAGGAGGAGGAGGAGGAGGAGGAGGAGGAGGAGGTGCTTGGTTGATACCTAAGACGCTGGCAGCAACCTGTATCAACCATTAGCACCAGTCAATGGTATTTGTGATGTCCAGTTGACTGAGTTTCATGTTTAATGAATAAAGTAAATAACAATAAGGAGGAGGAGGAGGAGGAGGAGGAGGAGGAGGAGGAGGAGGAGGAGGAGGAGGAGGTGGTGGTGCTTGGTTGATACCTAAGACGCTGGCAGCAACCTGTATCAACCATTAGCACCAGTCAATGGTATTTGTGATGTCCAGTTGACTGAGTTTCATGTTTAATGAATAAAGTAAATAACAATAAGAAGGAGGAGGAGGAGGAGGAGGAGGAGGAGGAGGAGGAGGAGGAGGAGGAGGAGGAGGTGGTGGTGCTTGGTTGATACCTAAGACGCTGGCAGCAACCTGTATCAACCATTAGCACCAGTCAATGGTATTTGTGATGTCCAGTTGACTGAGTTTCATGTTTAATGAATAAAGTAAATAACAATAAGAAGGAGGAGGAGGAGGAGGAGGAGGAGGAGGAGGAGGAGGAGGAGGAGGAGGTACTTGGTTGATACCTAGGACGCTGGCAGCAACCTGTATCAACCATTAGCACCAGTCAATGGTATTTGTGATGTCCAGTTGACTGAGTTTCATGTTTAATGAATAAAGTAAATAACAATAAGAAGGAGGAGGAGGAGGAGGAGGAGGAGGAGGAGGAGGAGGAGGAGGAGGAGGAGGAGGTACTTGGTTGATACCTAGGACGCTGGCAGCAATCCGTATCAACCATTAGCACCAGTCAATGGTATTTGTGATGCATTTTTGAATGTTCAGTTGACCGAGTTTCATGTTTAATGAATAAAGTAAATCATCATCATCATCATCATCATCATCATCATCTTACCAACGAGACCTTTCCAACTAACAAGGACTCCGTTTCATCATGTAATGCCTTCACAGTGGCAGCTATTTCCAGCGCGGTATTTCTGGTAAGGATCTGAAGAGGGGGAAAAAATCATGAAGATCCCAGCAACACAAAGCTATACATTTAATTACAGGTAGTCCTCGACTTACAACCCTTCATTTAGAGGCCATTCAAAGTTACAACGGCACTGAGAAAAAGTGACTTCTGGACTGTTTTTCACACTTATGACCGTGGCAGCACCCCTGTGGTCACGTCTGAATCAAAATTCAGACCCTCGGCAACTGATTCATATTTATGACGGTTGCAGCATCCCGGGGTCCCGTGATCCTCCTTTTGTGACCTTCCGATGACCAAAGTCAACGGGGAAGCTAGATTCACTTAACAATTGTGTGACTAACTTAACAACATGGCAAGAAAGGTCTTAAGATGGGGCAAGGCTCGCTTAACAACTGTGTTGCTTAGCAACGGAATATTTTTAAAAATCCTTTTCAAGAAATAAAAACATCCAGCATCAGAGACTGGTCAGATCATGATTTTTTTGGTATGAACGAGTGTACAAATATTCATTGAGTTGATAATGATCCATATGACAAAAGCACAGCATTAAACCTTTCACTATGCATGTGTCAATTCTAACAGTAGTTGCCAACTTTGGAGACTAGACTAGACTAGACTAGAATAGACTAGAATAGAATAGAATAGAATAGAATAGAATAGAATAGAATAGAATAGAATAGAATAGAATAGAATAGAATAACAGAGTTGGAAGGGACCTTGGAGGTCTTCTAGTCTAACCTCCTGCTCAAGCAGGAAACCCTATGCCCATGATGGTGAACCTATGGCACACGTGCCAAAGGTGGCACACATAGCCATATCTGTGGGTATGCGAGCTCAGCTCCACTAATTTTCGGGCCTTCTGGGCCCACCGGAAGTTGGCAAATGAGATGTTTCCAGCCTCCAGAGGGCCTCCGGAGGGGTGGGGAAGGCCGTTTTCACCCTCCCCAGGCTCCTAGAAAGGCTCCAGAGGCTGGGGAGAGCAAAAAAATGGGACTTTTGGTCCCAATGGAAGTTGGCGAACGGGCCATTTCCGGCCTTTGGAGGGCCTCCGGGGGGGAAGGTCGTTTTCGCCTTCCTCGAGTTCCTAGATAAGCTCTGGAGCCTGGGGTGAGAGAAAAACGGGCCTACTGGGCCCACCGGGCCGTCATGTGCGAGGAGCGGGGGAGAGTGGGGGGGCGTGCGCGCATGCGCGGGGGCGGAATGCATAGAATTATGGGTGTGGGCACGCGTGTGCATGAACCCCCCCATCCCGCCGTCCTGCTCCTGGCACGTGATGGCAAAAAGGCTAGCCATCCCTGCCCTACGCCATTTCAAACAAATGGCTGTCCAATCTCTTCTTAAAAACCTCCACTCATGGAGCACCCACAACTTCTGGTGGCAAACCGTTCCACTGCTTAATTATTCTAACTGTCACAAAGTTTCTCCTTAGTTCCAGGTTGCTTCTCTCCTTGATTAGTTTCCATCCATTGCTTTTTCTCTGCCTTCTGATGCTTTGGAGAATAGCTTGACTCGCTCTTCTTTGTGGCAGCCCTTGAGATATTGGAAGACTGCTATCATGTCTCCCCTAGTCCTTCTTTTCATTAAACGAGACATACCCAGTTCCTGCAACCGTTCTTCATATGTTTTAGCCTCCAGTCCCCTAATCCTCTTTGTTGCTCTTCTCTGCACTCTTTCTAGAGTCTCCACATCTTTTTTACATCGTGGCGACCAAAACTGGGTGCAGGATTCCAAGTGTGGCCTTACCAAAGCCATATAAAGTGCTATTAATGCTTCACGTGTCCTCCATTCTTATCGAGAATTATTATCAAGAACTTATTTGAAGACAGATTTTTCATTTTTTTACCTCAGGGAATTTCGGGCCGCCTTTGGTTAAAGCATGAGAACAAGCATTCACCGCATGAGCCAGCTCTTGCTCCAAGAGGCTGTGAATTTTGGCAGCTTCACAGATTCTGTGGAAAAGAGCAGATTGGGGAAGGGGGAATAAAAGAGAAAAAAAATATGAAAAAGGCCATTATTAAATTTACAAGCTGCCTGTCTCCGATACACAACGGGCTATCAACGTAATATTTTAAATTGGGGTATTTTAAATTTTAAATTTTTTAAATTTTCTGGGGTTTTAAATTGAGCCGAATTTATTTAATAATTTTAAATTTTTAATTGATGTTTGTCTTCTGTTTTTAAATAGGCTGTACACCTCCCTGAGACCTTCGGGAGAAGGGCGGTATAGAAATAAAATTATACTTATACTTATACTTATACTTACTTATACACAACTCTGGGTGGCTTTAAAACGGAATAAATAGAATAAAAAGCAACCAGAGTGGAAAACGACCAAAGCAACATAAAAAAATAGGAGTCGTAAATACAGGCAGTCCTCAACATACGACCACAATTGACCTCAAAATTTCTGTGGCTAAGCGAGACATTTGTTAAGTTAGTTTTCTCCCGTTTTACAACTTTTCCTGCCACGGTTGTTAAATGAATCACTGCAGGTGTTCAATTAATAACACGGTTGTTAAGCGAACTTGGCTTCCCCGTTGTCTTTGCTTGCCAGAAGGTCACAAAAGGGGGGATCACGTGACCCCGGGACACTGCCACCGTCATAAGTACATGCCAGTTGCCAAGTGTCTGAATTTTGATCGCATGTGAAAAGTGTGAAAAACAGTCATAAGTCATTTTTTCCAGTGCCGTTGTAACTTCGATGGTCACTAAATGAGCTGTCGTACTTGGAGGACTACCTGTATTTTCAAAAAAAAAAAAAAAAAAAGGAAAAAAGCCAAGAAAATCCTGTTGCCTTTTGGGAAAAACACTTTTTTAAATTTTAAATTTGGTTTTAAAGTATTGGGGTTTTAAATTTGTTCAGCCAAATAATTTAATTCGTTTTATTCTATTTTAAATTTTGTATTTATATTGTTTTATTTTATGGCTGTTCACCGCCCTGAGTCCTTCGGGAGTAGGGCGGTATACAAATTCAATAAAAACAAAAAACAAAAAAACTAAACTTTTTGGGACAACCATGACCTGAAGGATTGAGAAGCCCCATAAAAAGAAGGCAAGGGATAATCCTGAATTGATGAACTGCCTTTAGTGTCAAAGGTGCTTTTTTCAGGAGGCAACTGGACTTTGTTGTTTTTTCTTTTGAAGACATTTCGCTCTTCATCCAAGAAGCTTCTTCAGCTCTGACTGGCTGGTGGGGAATGGAAAGATTTGTACTCCTTGCAGACAGCTGGTCATTTGCATCCTTTTTGAGAGCCGTTGAGGCCACTTGGAGGTTTCTCTGTGTGTCCTCAGGGTCACCTGAGTGGTGCAAATGGTTCCTGTAGTCTGCAATTTTTTTCCTCTGGAAATCCATTCCTACTCCCACCCCATTCCAAGGGTGCTCATCCCAAATTGCATAGCTATACAGACTACAGGAGCCATTTGCACCACTCAGGGGACCCTGAGGACACAATAAACCTCCAAGTGCTTCAAGGACCCTCTCAAAGGATGCAAATGACCAGCTGTCTGCAAGGAGTATCAATCCTTCCCTTCCTCACCATCCAATCAGAGCTGAAGAAGCTTCTTGGATGAGAAGCGAAATGTCTTCAAAAGAAAAAACAAAAAAGCCCAGTGGCCTCCAGAAAAAGCACCTTTGGGACAACCATGACCTGGATGATGGAGAATCTCTACAGACTTTTAGCTATGTAATTTGGGATGAAGACCCTCTGAACAGTGTGGGAGTAGGAATGGATTTCCAGAGGAAAAATTGCAGACTTCAGGTACCATTTGCACAACTCAGGTGACCCTGAGGACACTGATAAACCTCCAAGTGGCCTCAATGACCCTCTCAAAGGATGCGAATGACCAGCTGTCTGCAAGGAATATAAACCCTTCCATTCCCCACCATCCAGCCAGAGCTGAAGGAGATTCTTGGATGAGAAGCGAAAGGTCTTCAAGAAAAGAAAAAACAAAAAGTCCAGTTGCCTCCTGAAAAAAAGCACCTTTGGGACAACCACGACCTGGATGACAGAGAATCTCCACAGGCTTTTTGCCTTTAGTCTCTTCCCTACCTGGTAATCAACTCTTCCGCCACCTGAGAACAAGCCTGGATCTGTGTCGTCTCTTCCTCCGAAGCCAGTTCCACCGCCTGGTGCGGATACAACGGGGACCGTAATCCTGGTTTGCAAGAATCACACTTCTGTTTATCTTCCCAAGATTTTAATGTACTTTCAAAGGCCTGTTCAGAATTGAGAAAAAAATAAGTAAATAAATAAATCCGGCATCCTTGAAGCCACAGCCCAGCCAGGCATTCATAGTCTAGTAGTTTAATGGTGCATCTTGCAATGAAAAAAAGGACAAAAGACAAAAAGACAAAAGACAAAATTGGATTACTTCTTCCCCCCCACCCTCTCTCTGGATAGATAGATAGATGATAGATAGATAGATAGATAGATAGATAGATAGATAGATAGATAGATAGATGATAGATAGATAGATAGATAGATAGATAGATAGATAGATAGATAGATAGACAGACAGACAGACAGACAGACAGACAGACAGACAGACAGACAGACATGGATGGAGAGAGGGGGGTGGATGGATGGATGGATGGATAGATAGATAGATAGATAGATATGGATGGATAGATGGATAGAGAGAAAGAGAGAGAGTAATAGAGATAGAGATAGTGATGGATGGATGGATGGATGGATGGATGGATGGATGGATGGATGGATAGAGAGATAGAGATAGAGATGGATGGATGGATGGATGGAGAGATAGATAGATAGATAGATAGATAGATAGATAGATAGATAGATAGATAGATAGATGATAGATAGAAATAGAGTAATAGATAAAGAGATAGATAGATAGATAGATAGATAGATAGATAGATAGATAGATAGATAGATAGACAGACAGATAGATATGGATGGAGAGAGAGAGGGATAGATAGGATAGATAGATAGATAGATAGATAGATAGATAGATAGATATGGATGGATAGATGGATAGAGAGAAAGAGAGAGACTAATAGAGATAGAGATAGTGATGGATGGATGGATGGATGGATGGATGGATGGATGGATGGATGGAGAGATAGAGAGATAGAGAGATAGAGAGATAGAGATAGAGATGGATGGATAGATGGATAGATAGATAGATAGATAGATAGATAGATAGATAGATAGATGATTGATGGAAAAATAGAGAGATAAAGAGAGAGACAGAGAGAGAGAGAGAGGTAGTGATACACACACTCACAGACAGAGAGAGAGAGAGAGACCAGAGGGTCACATAACATTTCAGAAGCTGATTTAGGTTTAAAAACTGGTTTTAAAACCAGTAGGTTTATACTCCTCTGGTCCAAAGGTCGCAAAAGGGGATTGTGTGACCCCAGGACTCTTCAACCGTCATAAATACGAGTCAGCTGTCGAGCGTCTAAATTTGGATCATGTGACCGTGTGGTCGTAAATATAAAAAAATGTCCCAAAGTCAACTTTTTTCCCCCAGCTGCGCTGTAACTCTGAATGATCACTAAAAGAACTGTTGTAACCTGTATTATCTCTGCTTTTTTTTATTACTATAGTCTCTTGTGTGTTAGGAGAAAGACGCCCCCCTCCCCCCAAAAAAACCCGGACGTACTCTGTCTCGCGTTAGCATCTGGGCTCGGTTCTTGTGCACAATTTTAATGATGCCTGGGGGCTGAATCCAAGCTTCCCCATCGACCTGAACAGGTACTCCTTCATCCCCAAGTATCGTGATCTTCACCGCCCTGCACTGAAAAAAAGAGTAAACAAGATTTCAGCAGGCTGCAAGACGCTCAAGCAAATTTCCACGAAGAATGGTGGCTCCTGTCCAGACCCATTCTGGCCAAGGGCAAAAAAAGGATGCTACATTTTGCAGAATTTTAGAATAACAGAGTTGGAAGGAACCTTGGAGGTCTTCTAGTCCAACCCCCTGCTTAGGCAGGAAAACTCTCTAGCATTTCAGGCAAATGGTTATCCAATCTCTTCTTTAAAACTTCCAGTGTTGGAGCATTCACAACTTCTGGAGGCAAGTTGTTCCACTGATTGATTGTTCTAACTGTCAGGAAGTTTCTCCTTAGTTCTAGGTTGCTTCTCTCCTTGATCAGTTTCCACTTTGGAGCCCCACTTAAGAGTGAAAACAGAAAATTTAAAATGTAATGTTGAGAAGAGCAAGGTTTTGCACCTAGGCAGGAAAAACCCAAGGTCCAAGGACAGATTAGGCGAAACTTGGCTCAAAAACACTAACTGTGAGAGGGACTTGGAGTCTTAGTGAATGATCCCTTAAACCAGGGGTGAAATCCAGCAGGTTCTGACAGGTTCTGGAGAACCTTTAGTGGAAATTTTGAGCAGTTCGGAAAACCGGCAATTATCACCCCTGGCTCGTCCCAGAGTGGGGTGGGAATGGAGATTTTGCAATATCCTTCCCCCAGGAGTGGGGAGGGGATGGGGATTTTGCAGTATCCTTCCTCTGCCACGCCCACCAAGCCACACCCACCAAGCCACACCATGCCCCCCCAAGCCACGCCCACAGAATCAGTAGTAAAAAAATTTGAATTTCACCACTGTCTTAAACATGAGCCAGCCATGTGCTGGTGGACGTGGCAGGGAAAGGATACTGCAAAATCCCCATTCCCTCCCCACTCCTGAGGGAAGGATACTGCAAAATCTCCCTTCCCACCCCACTCCAGGGGAAGGATTCCCACCCCACTCCAGGGGAAGGATACTGCAAAATCTCCATTCCCACCCCACCCCATTGCGAACCCAGTTGACTGTAACAGGGAACCATCCCAGACTGGCAAAAAAATTAGGTCCAGTTGCCATGATTTAACTTTTAGACTTTGACCTGGATGATTGAGAGCTTTTATCGATATATTGTAATGCATTTTGGGAAAGAAACGCCCCAAATTCATGTCACAAAGGCTCATACATTCCAACGACTCTCTGCCTCACTTTCTCTGGCTGATGAAACTGCTTGGATAAGGACATCTCAGACTAACAAAAATATTAGTCCAGTTACCATGATTTAACTTTAGACACTTTGGCCTGAACGACCGAGAGTTTTCATCGATATGAGCAGTGGTGGGCTGCAGCCGGTTCAGACCAGTTTGGGCGAACTGGTAGTTCCGACAATCAGCTGGCCCCGCCCACCTGCCCCCCACCCTCTCCTGTCTATATTTCCTTCTTTCTGGCTCAGCTGATTTGTGTGGCACAGCTTATTTCTGTGCCTCCCCTGTTCTACTTACCGGGGCTGCCTTAGAAGGTAAGCAGCTGAGCTTCAAATTGCTGTATTTTGAACGCTGCGCCCAAGCGTATTAGGCGCGAGAGAGAGAGGCCCTTGTGCGTGCGCAAGGCACACGCTCACAGAACCAGTTGTAAACTGGTTGCAGCCCACCACTAGATATAAGGCAACGTTCCCCAATCTTTTTGGTGGGTGGGGAAGAGGGGTTGGTTCTACGTGAGCAACCGGTAAGCGTGCCTGCACACAGCTCCATTTCCATGCATGCACATACGGGCTCGCCCGCTGCTCGCTCAAATTGGGATGCGTGATCACTTCCACGGCCCGGTTCCGAATGGTTCAGATCCACGGATTGGGGATCTCTGGTATAGGGAACTCTCTCATTTCCTTCTTTCTGGACATCAGACAAACCTGGGCTATTCTATGATGTTGGAGTTTGATCACCCGGGAAACGGCCATCTGCATGCTGCCAAATACCGCCACCACCTCCAAGATTTTATCGTCAAACGATGGCGCCCCGAAGATCTGGAGAAAAAAGAGAAATCTTTTTATGCCCTGCAATTCAGGTTTGTATATTTCAACATTTGCATTCCGGCCCTGATGTCATTGTTAGGTCTTTCGCTCCAGGTTATAAATCGGCATTTCTTAAATATCAGAGAAGGTAGAGGTTTGGAACGGAACTCTAATTTTAAAGGTCACTACTGAAATATTGGAAAGAGTTCCTATTCACAAGGTGGGGACTGGAATCTTTCGTCAGTATATGAGAACCTCTGGGCTGTTGGAAATGGCAAAATATCTGCCTCTACCATCTACTGATCTTTAGTCTTTAGTCTTTATTTGATTTATATATCGCCCTACTCCCGAAGGACTCAGGGCGGTGAACAGCCAAGCAATAAAATACATAAATACAAAATTTAAAAAACAGAATAAAACGAATTAAACAAATTTGGCCCAAACAGATTTAAAACACCCCAATCATTTAAAAAACAGATTAAAATTTACGTATGAAAAGAGAAAAAGGGGGAAAAGATTAGGCCAGGCCCGCCTGGTGGAATAAAAAGGTCTTGAGAGCGCGGCGGAAGATGCGCAGATTCGGGATCCTCTGTATCTCCGGGGGGAGCTGATCTATTGATGTTCCTTGATGCCAAATGAAAATGTGGTGGGTACCAAATTGACTTCAACAAGTCTTGGAAAACAGACAGTGAGGATTTTTAAAAAAACCACCCTCTTAATAAACAGTACCTTCCATTTTTATGCAAACTTCCTTTAGAAAATCAACAGGACTTGGGAAAGAAGATAACCTGAAGAGCAAGACTTACATCATCTTCCTTGGTTCCACCCCAGAAATTTGTCCCACCAGCGTAGCTTGGGATGTTCAAAACGGCTATGCCTTGAAGGCTAGGAAGAGGGATATATTGCCCATCGCACTGCAAGGTATAAAACACTGTATAAATAACCACAGAAATAAACTGGAGTTTCCATTAATTACAGATATAGGTTAGACTTGAAGGCTAACTTGTAGGAGCCCTGGTGGCACAGTGGTTAGAATGCAGTATTGTAAGCTGCAATTTTGCTGGGCTCCATTGTGGTCGTACGTCGAGGACTACCCGTATCTAGCTGGACTTCTGTCTACATATATATTTTGCCCTCACAAGGTGTGACAGTGACAAGGTATCAATATCTCAGGGGCTGCCCCAAAGAAGAGGGAGTCAAGCTATTCTCCAAGGCACCTGAGGACAGGACAAGAAGCAATGGATGGAAACTAATCAAGGAGAGAAGCAACCTAGAACTAAGGAGAAACTTCCTGACAGTTAGAACAATTAATTAGTGGAACAACTTGCCTCCAGAAGTTGTGAATGCTCCAACACTGGAAGTTTTTTAAGAAGAGATTGGACAGCCATTTGTCTGAAGTAGTGTAGGGTTTCCTGCCTAAGCAGGGGGTTGGACTAGAAGACCTCCAAGGTCCCTTCCAACTATTCTATTCTATTCTATTCTATTCTATTCTATTCTATTCTATTCTATTCTATTCTATTCTATTCCATTCCATTCCATTCCATTCCATTCCATTCCATTATTCTATGCTATGCTATGCTATGCTATGCTATGCTATGCTATGCTACGCTACGCTACGCTACGCTACTCTACTCTACTCTACTCTACTCTACTCTACTCTACTCTACTCTACTCTACTCTACTCTACTCTTCTCTATTCTATTCTATTCTATGATCTAAAAGAGATCTAGAAGCGGTGAGTATACTGGGAAAATCACTGGGGTTTTATTTTTCCCAAAAAGATTTTGCTTTGCCAAGAATCAGGGCAACAATGCAGGATCTGGATGGCAAACTAATTCTTCCCAATTCCTGCTAAAAATGAATTTAAGGGAAAAAAGGAAGGGACCATTTCTAATCCTCTAAATATTATCTTTATACCTGGTGCTCTAGAGAGATCCTGACAGCTTATTAAGGATAAATCCATCTGCAGAGGAAACAATGTCTATATTCATATTTCATCCAATATTTGGGGGGCAAAATTCTTATCGCTCATAGTTTTTAATCATGCTGGTGGTATATGAAAAGCGTGAAGTCTCGGGGGAGTCTGCTGCATATCACAACGTATTTATTCATAAGTATAGATTTTGAATAATACGGAGTGGTGCGGTGGCCTAAGGGTGAAGCTCTGGCCTCACAATCAGGAGGCTGTGAGTTCGATCCTAGGTAGAGGCAGATATTTCTCTCTCTGGGCACAATGAGAATGTATCTGCCGAACAAAACTCCTCATTGGCGACAGGAAGGGCATCTGGCCAGTAATCGCTCAGCTCCATTCAGTTGCCCAGACTCCACTCCGCAAGGGATTATGGGGTTGTTAAATGAAGATGATGATGATGATAGGTTTTGAATAATATGTAAGGATAACGAGGTGGAGAGGCAGAGCTTAAACATCTTAACTTCCTTTCTTTTTTTCCTTTTAGAAAAGAGCTTTGCGTTTGACATAATTCAAGCTATCAGTTTCTAGATTTCTTAACGGGTTCAGCCTATATTAGGTTTAGGCGCTGTGAAATATTTTTTTTTCTTTCATTAAAAAAAAAAGCACGAAAAAATGAACAAGAGGAGCTTGTTGAAGTCCACTTTTACAACTAAAATCCACCCAAAATATCACAAAAATTGAGATTCATTTTGCTTCAGGGGGGACAGGAAACAAAAAGCATGTCGGGGAGTTTAAGCCTTACCTCGAGTTGAACTTTCTGCTCTAAGTTTTTGTAAGTCCGTTGTAACAGCTCTTTCGTACCAAGGACTCCGTACCACATCATGTTCTTGGTCCTGCTTCTGAAAGGAAAAACACAGGGATCACACAAAAGCAGGGGATTAATCGATCAGAAACCTTCAGTAAGACCTCAACCCCCTGCCTACGCACACAACTTACGACCACAATGGAGTCCAGCAAAATTCCTGTTGCTAAGCGAGAACAACCCTTGGGCTCCGAAGGGAGTTTGGCCCCATTTTTTTCAATCTTTCTGACCACGGTTGTTAAGCGAATCCCCATGGACTTTTGCTTGTCTGAAGGTCGCCAAAGGGATCACGTGACACCACCCCCTCCCCCCCAGGACACTCCAACTGTCACAAGTACATGCCAGTTGCCAAGCCTCTGAATTTGGATCACGTGACCATGGGGATGCTGAAACGGTCGTAAGTGTGAAAAATGGTTACAGTGCCATTGTAACTTCGAACGGTCACTAAATGAATGGTTGTAACTTGAGGACTAGCTGTAGTTTGCACAAAGGCATAGGCAAGGACTCTTTCGAATCTTCACCGTGACTCACCTGCATTTTTCAGGATGTTCCTCCCGCTTGTTGTTAAATTCTAATGAAATCTTCGCGTCCAACCCGATGCCGAAATAATTGTTCATGACGCACTTCTCTGAATAGCCTTCCCTGTACACAAAGGCACAACTCCTGTTGGTAATAGCACACGGAGGAAGCAACGCACAGGGACACAACAAACAGCCCAACTCTAAGCTTCCTTCTTAGAGCGATCCCAAACCTTTTGTGATCCTATCCTAGAGGGGTAGTAGGCTGAGTATGGAGAGATAGCAGGGTTTGGCTAACAATCCACATTCAAGGGGAAAGAAAGTGGTTTGGGTTGCACAGAGGTCCTTGCAGGGATCCTATCAGCATTTTCTTAAATCTAGAACCCAGGAGAACCCAGGAGAAAATGAGTTCCTTTTTTGTTAAACCAAATGCCCCAGTCGTTAAGCAAACCCATTGTTCACAATCGAGTTAAGGGACCTGTCCTAAATTGAGAACTACTTGTAGTACTGTGAAGGTTGGGTGGCTACTCCTAATTCCCTAGAGGTAGTAAATGAGCACTAAGCATGTCTACTTATACCCTATTCTACTCTACTCTACTCTACTCTCTTCTGCATTCTCTTCTATAATTTTCTTCTCTTCTCTATATCTTCTCTATTCTATTCCATTCTGTTAACATATATTCTCTCTTCTCTTCTCTTCTCTTCTGCATTCTCGTCTATAATTCTCTTCTCTTCTATTCTGTATATCTTCTCTTCTCTTCTCTATTCTATTCTATTCTATTCTGTTAACACATATTCTCTCTTCTCTTCCGCATTCTCTTCTATAATTCTCTTCTCTTCTCTCTTCTCTTCTCTCTTCTCTTCTGCATTCTCTTCTATAATTCTCTTCTCTTCTATAGTCTACTCTATTCTATTCCAGGGGTCTCCAGTTGGCAATTCCAAGACTTGTGGATTTCAGCTCCCAGAATTCCCCAGAATTCTGCTCTATTCCATGAAAATTCCTTGCCCCAAATCATGCCAATTTTCTCTATCTTATTGTTGTTAGAACTCTTAAGAGCGGAGTACTCTAAGAACTGTATGCACTTTGCTGAGATAATTGTAGGCTTTTTGTTTACAACCAAAAAAATTAATACAATTTTTTTTCCCCTTGTGCTAATTAGAACTTCTGCTTTTTCGTTCTGAGATGGAAGGAACAAAGAATTCTAGTGCCTTAAACCTCCGGCATTTAAATGCTCTCTTGTGTAATACATGAACATAACGGCACCGAATATTAATACTGTAAAAAAAAAAAAAAAAAAAAGAAGGCCCATTAAATGAGAAAGGAGCAAGAATTAAACTTGTTTCTTACAGCGATTCTGGGTCAGGATCAATAAAAGGGGTGGCGCCATACGGATCAATATTTGCTAGTAACATTTTGCTGATAATGGAGCTTCCCGCAATAGAGGCAGCGAGACCCGCTCTCAGACCTGATGGAAAAATGGCAGGGGGGGGGAGATACATTTTAATTAGATATTTAAGTCATTTAGGAATCAATTGACAGGTTAAAAATCTTGCCTCTCCGTCAAATGTTCAACAAACGTGACAACATATCTGTTTCTTTTTCTAAGTTTCTGAACATCTCCCTTCCATTTGTTGGAAACAGAAAGGGACAAAATTTTAAGAGAAGAAAATAAGTCACTTTTTCTACTGAACACGTTGCGAAGAATCAGACACGACTTAGCAACTGAACACCAAAAATCTACAGAGGTCTTGTAATTGCTGATATACAACACTCATAAACCATATTAGACCTACAAACACAAATATAAATTTAAGTAGAGCCATCAGCAGATATTTATGTATGTATGTATGTATGTATGTATGTATGTATGTATGTGTATATACCGTGTGTATGTATATATATATATATTCATTCCATATAGTATCAACCTCTCAGGTTTCCTCTTTCTGATAGGTATTCAAGATGGACAGTGATTAAAATATATATCTATCTCTATGTTTGTGTGGGTGTGGGTGGATGTCTGTCTGTCTGTCTGTCTATCTATTTATCTATCTACCCACCCATCTATCTTCTCTCTCTTTCTATCGTCTGTCTGTTTGTCTGTCTGTCTGTCTGTCTGTCTATCTATCTATCTATCTATCTATCTATCTACCATCTACCTATCTATCCACCCTTCTCTCTTTCTATCGTTTGTCTGTCTGTCTGTCTGTCTGTCTATCTATCTATCTACCCACCCATCTATCTTCTCTCTCTTTCTATAGTCTGTCTGTCTATCTATCTATCTATCTATCTATCTATCTATCTATCTACTATCTACCATCTACCTATCTACCCACCTAACTATCTTTTCTCATTCTATCATCTATCTATCTATCTATCTATCTATCTATCTATCTATCTATCTATCCATTCATCCATCCCTCCACCTATCCTCTCTCTTATCTATCCAACTATCTATCTATCTATCTATCTATCTATCTATCTATCTATCTATCTATCCACCCATCTATCTTCTCTCTCTTTCTATCATCTGTCTGTCTGTCTGTCTGTCTATCTATCTACCATCTATCCACCTATCTATCTTTTCTCTCTATCTCTCTATCTATCATCCATCCATCCATCCATTCATCCATCTATCCTCTCTCTTTCTTATCTATCCATCCATCCATCCATCCATTCATCCATCCATCTATACTCTCTCTTTCTTATCCATCCATCCATCCATCCATCTATCCATTCATCCCTCCCTCCACCTATCCTCTCTCTTTCTTATCTACCCATCCATCCATCTATATCTATCTATCTATCTATCTATCTATCTATCTATCTATCTAACCATCTATCTACCTATCTAAAATATGAGGATAGTGCAATATATAAGATAAAATATTACATTAAGATAAAACCATGATAAAATCCCCATAAAATGGCGCCAATTTGATAGATTGGATTAACAAGCGCTTCCCGTCCATTCCTTGAATGGTAAATACACGGTGGATTCGACTGGGTCATCTCAGCTGCTTCCCTTCAAAGTAAGGGACAATGTATACCAAATGACCGTCTCTAGACTCTGGGAAATTGAAAATCAAAGTCCATCTTACATCCATAGAGAAGTTTCTCCTGCCAGGAGGACTCAAGGAATAAGGACCTTCTCATGATGGATTCTAAGGTGGAACTACTCTGTTTTCCCCATCATGTAGCTCCTCCATCTAAGATATGAATTGTAGGGGCAGCTGAATCTGGCCTGGTTCCAATTAATTTCTCAAAAAAAATGAATTATGAAGTCTTCATTACCTGGACAAATTATTCTTGTGTTCAGGACTGGAAGATTTTCCTTGCTGGCGACACCAACTGGGACTGAAAAAGAATCAGCAGGAGAAGGATTTTATGAGCTTCCTCTCTCCTTCTGGACCTTTGGGGCGGTTTTAACTGGTCGTAGAGTGAAAATATATGCAAGTAGTCCTCGATTTACAACAGTTCATTTAGGGACCGTTCAAAGTTACAACAGCATTGAAAAAAAGTGACCTAGGACCATTTTCCCACACTCATGACCACTGCGGTATCTCCATGGTTACATGATCAAAATTCAAAACTGGCAACTGACTTGTATTTATGACAGTCACAGTGTCCCGAGGCCATGCAATCCCCTTTTGTGACCATTTGACCATCTGAGCAAAATCATTGGAGAAGCCAGATTCACTTAACAACGAAGTTATTAATTTAACGGCTGCAGTGATTCACTGAACAAGGGTGGAAAGAAAAGTCATTGAATGGGCAAAGCTCAATTAAGAACTGTCTCGCTTGGCAACATAGATTTTGGGCTCAGATGTGGTCGTTAGTCGAGGATTACCTGTACTTTAGGTTATACCTGTGAAAATGACATAAATGAACCATGGCAACCACTTAGGATCGTGATGGCGAACCTATGGCACGCGTGCCACAGGTGGCACACGTAGGCATATCAGTGGGCACGCGAGCTCAGCTCCGCCAGCTGATTTTTCGGGTCTTCTGGGCCCATCAGAAGTAGGGAAACAGGCTGTTTTCAGCCTCTGGAGGACCTCTGGCATGATGGGGAAGGCCGTTTTCGCCCTCCCCAGACTCCTAGAGAGGCCCTGGAGCCAGGTGAGAAAGAAAAACGGGCCTACTGGGCCATCATGTGCCAGGAGCACGGGGAATGGGGGGGAGTCGTGCGCGCGGGGTCGGGGCGCATAGATTTATGGGTATGGGCACACACGCATGCAACCCCCCCACCACCACCCCGCGACCCCCTCCTGGTATGCGATGGCAAAAAGGTTACCCATCACTGCACTAGGATAATCTTTGCTTGCTGGAAATGCTTTATATTTCATTTTAGGAATTTGTAGGGGCTTTTTCCTTCATAGAAGTAAAACAGATTTCAAAATAGAAAATGGAATAGAAAATGGGATGGAACGGAAGAGAATAATATAGAGAATCGTCATCTTTTAACGACCCCATAATCCCTTGCGGGGTGGAGTCTGGGCAGCTGAATGGAGCTAGTAGAGTATTTACTGGCCGGATGCCCTTCTTGTTGCCAATGTGGAGTTTTGTTCAGCAAATACATTCTCATTGTGCCCAGAGAGAGAAATATCTGCCTCTACCTAGGGCAGAAATATCTGCCCCTACCTATCTACCTATGCCTATGGAATAATAGATAGAGAATAGAGAATAGAGAATAGAGAATAGAGAATAGAGAATAGAATAGAATAGAATAGAATAGAATAGAATAGAATAGAATAGAATAGAATAGAATAGAATAGAATAGAATAGAATAGAATAGAATAGAATAGAATAGAATGTGCAAATATCCTTTTCTGTTTACTTACTCGGATGACATTCATATTCTTTGGTGTCTTCGTCTTTTTCTTCCTTGGATTCCTCTAATTCCTTATTATAGTCCATCGTGGCCTGGTTTAATTGATCTTCACTATGTGCATTCTGTTCATCCACCACTGTAACACCAAACGCCACTATTAATTATTAAATTAATTATTAATTAATTATTAAAAACCAGCAAGAAACCATAGAAGGAGAAATGGCTACATGCCTCCTGCACTGGCCTGTGCAATCTATTTGATTTCTCCTGCAAAAACTAATGAGAAAGTTGTATAAATTTTTTTTATATGTCTGGAAAGAAACCGAAATGATTTTCAACACAAAGGGGTAAGTTGACCAAACCATTGTTAAACCATGGTTAACCTCACTTTGTACATTTTAGATGATACAGCAAGCGGTAGTTACTCTACCAGGGAAACAAACCTTCATTTGCAGATAGGCTGGAGAAGGTATCCAAGTTACAGAGGGAGAAATTGTCTCAAAGGTGTGTTGTTGTTTTTTCATAAGGCAACTGGACTTTCTTTGGTTTTCCTCAAAGACATTTCACTTCTCGTCCGAGAAGCTTCTTCGGTTCTTCAGAAGTTCTGAAGCTTCTTCAGAACTGAAGAAGCTTCTTGGGGGAGAAGCAAAACGTCTTCAAGTTTCCAGTTGCCTCTTGAAACAAAGCACTTTTGGGACAACTATGACCTGGCTGAGTGAGAATCTCCATAGACATTTAGCCCCGTCCTTGTACCAGTCAAAAAGGGTTTAGCTTAGGCCAAGTTTCAGTTGTTAGTTAGCCCCATCAACAAACCACGATCCCAAGCACAGCTAGACAATTAAAATTTCCTTCACCTTTTTCTGCTTGCTCAATGATCTGTCTCAGAGCTTTCTTTAAACTGTTGGCCCGTAGCATCAGCTGCTCTCGGGATTTGAACATCTGTTGGGTCGGAGATGCTGCGTTGTTCTCGGTGAACAGTTCTTTGGCATCCGACAAAGATTCTTCACTCGATGACTCGTCCGGTTCTTCCTCAGCGATGGGGATCGTAGCCATGTGGGAAAGGCTTGGACTAACCTGGGTTTCAGAGTGGAGAGCCTGGAGCAGGAGGCTTAACTTCTCGTTCAGTTCCGAGCACTAAAAACGATATAAAGGAGCAGCTGACAGAGGAATTATTCAGTCTGTCATTTGTACCTCTATAACTGTCTGGTTTGGCACAGCAACTGTTCTATTCTATTCTATTCTATTCTATTCTATTCTATTCTATTCTATTCTATTCTATTCTATCCTATCCTATCCTATCCTATTCTGTATATTCTCCTATTCCTATTCTATTCTATTCCTATTCTGCTCTACTCTACTTCTACTGTTGTTCTGTTCTCTTATTCTCTTATTCTCTTATTCTTATTCTCTTATTCTATTATTTTATTCCTATTCTGCTCTACTCCTACTCTTGTTCTGTTCTCTTATTCTCTTATTCTTATTCTCTTATTCTCTTATTTTATTCGTATTCTGCTCTACTCTACTTCTATTCTTGTTCTGTTCTCTTATTCTCTTATTCTATTATTTTATTCCTATTCTGCTCTACTCTACTCCTACTCTTGTTCTGTTCTCTTATTCTCTTATTCTTATTCTCTTATTCTCTTATTTTATTCGTATTCTGCTCTACTCTACTTCTATTCTTGTTCTGTTCTCTTATTCTCTTATTCTATTATTTTATTCCTATTCTGCTCTACTCTACTTCTACTCTTGTTCTGTTCTCTTATTCTCTTATTCTCTTATTCTTATTCTCTTATTCTATTATTTTATTCCTATTCTGCTCTACTCTACTTCTATTCTTGTTCTGTTCTCTTATTCTCTTATTCTCTTATTCTCTTATTCTCTTATTCTATTATTCTATTATTCTATTATTCTATTATTCTATTATTCTATTATTCTATTCCTATTCTGCTCTACTCTACTTCTATTCTTGTTCTGTTCTCTTATTCTCTTGTTCTCTTATTCTCTTATTCTCTTATTTTATTATTCTCTTATTCTCTTATTCTCTTATTCTATTATTCTATTATTCTATTCCTATTCTGCTCTACTCTACTTCTACTCTTGTACTGTTCTGTTCAGTTCAGTTCAACCCTGAGCTACAAATATTCTCTTCTATAAGTCTTCCATAATTAAAAAAAGGCCGACTATAATCTACCATTTCAGTGGAGAGATGTACAGGTAGTTCTCAATTTATGACCGTAATGGAGCCAGCTTAGTGTATGGTGGCCATTAGTTGCGATGGTTATCCATATGACCAGCCTGATTTTACAACCGTTTTTCTAATCATTGTTTAAACTAGCCATCTTTAACCATCTTTATACCTGGTGACTTCCATGATTTTTTTTTTTTTTTTTTTGGTAAGCCTTCTGTGTATCCATACAAAAGAAGCATTAATGCTAGGGAAATACACAGATAAATATGAAATATTGAATCATTTCTTCAAACAAAACCATCTCAATTCTTACTTTTATAGCCATGGCGTCCGTTTCTGTATTTTCCTCTGGTCTCTCACAAGTCTTCCCTATTTTGGCCACAAATCCTTTCACAGTTTCACACAAGATCCTTTTTTCAGGAGAAAGAAATACCGGAGCCAGAAAGGAAATTGATGATGTTAAAGCATTAATTTTACATTGGGCGTTAATTGGCCACTTATCGTTGAAAAAAGAAGCCATTAAGATTGCACATTTTATGTTTTACAAACGAAAAGCCCGTGAGATCACACACACAAAATCTCTCCTCTCCCCTCCTTTCCTCATTTCACTTTTCACTATAAAATTCTCAATTGATCATAAGTAGCCTCTTGCTGTATGGATGCTTCAGAAGAAAAGAAGGGCAACAGAAAGAAGAAAGATGGAAAGACATGGGTTTTTTTTTTCAAATTAGAAAGCAATTTTACACACTGCAGTTGAACTTACTTGGCGGACGATATCACAACGGAGTGTTGATCCGAATCAAGGATTTTTGTCAGATGTGTGGCAACAGAATCCTCATATGCAGACATCTAGAAACAGGTTTTAAAAAAGCTTTGGATCTTAAAATGCAGCTGTATAATAAATACCTATTTTTCACCCAAACATATATCAGATAGATAGATAGATGATAGATAGAAGAGAGATAGATAGATAGATAGATAGATAGATAGATAGATAGATAGATAGATAGACAGATGAGGGAGGGAGAGAGAAGGAGAGAGAGAGAGAGAGATGATATAGATAGATAATGGAGAGAGAGATAGATAGATAGATAGATAGATAGATAGATAGATAGATAGATAGATTGATAGATAGATGATAGATAGATAGATAGATAGATAGATAGATAGATAGATAGAGATAGAGATAGATAGATATGGATGGATAGATGGATAGATAGATAAATAGATAGATAGATAGATAGATAGATAGATAGATAGATAGATAGACAGATAGATAGATAGAGACAGATGAGGGAGGGAGAGGGAGAGAGAGATGATATAGATAAATAATAAAGAGATAGATAGATAGATAGATAGATAGATAGATAGATAGATGAGAGAGATGAGAGATATAGATATAGGTGATAGATAGATTAGACATATGATAGATGATAAATGGATAATGGATGCATGCATGCATGATGGATGGATGGATGGATGGATGGATGGATGGATGGATGGATAGATGGATAGATGAGAGAGATGAGAGATATAGATATAGGTGATAGATAGATTAGACAGATGATAAATGATAAATGGATAATGGATGCATGCATGCATGATGGATGGATGGATGGATGGATGGATGGATGGATGGATGGATGGATGGATAGATGAGAGAGATGAGAGATATAGATATAGGTGATAGATAGATTAGATAGATGATAGATGATAAATGGATAATGGATGCATGCATGCATGCATGATGGATGGATGGATGGATGGATGGATGGATGGATGGATGGATAGATAGATAGATAGATAGATAGATAGATAGATAGATATGGATAGATATGGATAGATAGATGGATAGAGATAGATAGATATAGTAATAGATAGATAGATAGATAGATAGATAGATAGATAGATAGACAGACAGACAAGAGTGAGAGATGAGAGAGATGGTGGGCCTGACTTCATTTGATTGAAGCTACTATCTTGACTAGTTTGAATTTGCAACATAAAAAATCTGCAATTTTCCAGTGGCCCAGGACAGACCACAAATAAATTAAAAAGAGTGGCAAGTTGTGTGAGTTTGTTCCAATACGACAAAAGGGAGTGCTCAGAGAGCCCCAAGCACCCCACAGTTCAACCCTGAGCTACAAATATTCTTCTTTATTGGTCTCCCATTATTAACTGTGGGAGGAAAAAAATCCCTTCTCTTCCTTCAGCATTTTAGAAATTAAACACTGACTGAAAATGCTTGCAATGATTCCTATTACAATATCAATAGATTCTTCCCACTATAAATCATATGACTTCAATTAAATGGAACCGTGTAAGTTTCCCAGATCTCATTAATGGTATTATTGCAAGTTCTTCTCTTAAGCATTTGCTGAAATCCTATACATAATTAATCAGTATTCTGATTTCAGAGCACTTTTGTCTAAGTGGCTTGTGTGTGTGTGTTTGTGAGTGTGTGTAGAGAGAGAGAGAAAAAGGAGGATGAGAAGCAGACAGAGTATTACTCAGTTTGAATGCATCCAAATTAGATCTTGTATAATTTAATGACATCCAGAAATTTAGATTTACCCAACAACCAGATTAGATCTTATATTATTTAATTGCAACCCCAAATTTAAATTTTACCTGACAATCGTCAGCGTCTTCTTCAGGAGTAACTGGAAGGATGCATTGCTTGGATGGCATCCTCAGTTCATACGACATGATGCTCCACCTGAAATATTCCAAAATTCAAATTCAAAAACGGAAGGATTCACCGAGAAGGAACGTTGATCGTGGAAAAGATTTGACCATGCAAACACAATAAGCAAGGAAGGAATTTCCTCACCTGTCGAGCATTTTGGTGCTAGCTCGTTCTAATTTTTCTAAAATTTGAGGCAGTTGTGTGTCATCATCACAGGAACCTCCCCAACCGAGAACCCGGGCGAGGTCATTTCCTGTCCCAAGCGGTAACACTCCCAAATGACACTGGAATAAAGATTAAAAATATAGATTTGGTTTCTGAGAGCCAGTTTGGTCTACTGGTTTAGGCACCAGGCTAGAAAGCAGGAGGTCGTGAGTTCAAGTCTTGCCTTAGTCATGAAAATCAGCTGGGTGACTTTGAACCAATCACAAGGAGACTGGGAGTTCTAGTCCCACCTTAGATGTGAAAGCTAGCTGGGTGACTTTTGAGTCAGTCACTCTCTCTCAGCCCAATCCACTTCACATGGTTGTTGTTGACTTTGGGTCAATCACTAGGTGACTGGGAGTTCTAGTCGTACCTGAAAGGTGGCTGGGTGACCTTAGGCCAATCACCAGAAGACTGGGAGTTCTAGTCACACTTTAACCATGAAAGCTAGCTGGATGACCTTGGCCAATCACCAGGAAACTAGGAGTTCTAGTCCCATTTTAGACATGAAAGCCAGCTGGATAACCTTGGGCCAATCACCAGGAGACTGAGAGTTCTAGTCTCTCCTTAGACATGAAAGCCAGCTGGGTGACTTTGAGCCAATCACTGTCTCTCAACCCAACCCACTTCACAGGGTTCTTGTCGTGGGAAGGACAGGAGGAGGAAGTTGTGTTTGAATATGTTAAGTATTCAGTTTTGCCTTCTGTTATGTGTAAAAATAATAAGGATGGAATAAACATAAAACAAAATAAAATAAAATCAACAAAACAATAATAAAATAAAATAAAATAATAAAATAAAATAAAATAAAATAAAATAAAATAAAATAAAATAAAATAAAATAAAATAAAATAAAATAAAATAAAATAAAATAAAATAAAATAAATAAAATAAAATAAATAAAATAAAATAAAATAAAATGAAATAAAATAAAATAAAATAAAATAAAATAAAATAAAATAAAATAAAATAAAAAATAAAATAAAATAAAATAATAAAATAAAATAAAATAATAAAATAAAATAAAATAAAATAAAATAAAATAAAATAAAATAAAATAAAATAAAATAAAATAAAATAATAAAATAAATAAAATAAAATAAAATAAAATAAAATAATAAAATAAAATAAAATAATAAAATAAAATAAAATAAAATAAAATAATAAAATAAAATAAAATAAAATAAAATAAAATAGTGAAGTGAAGTGAAATGA